>NC_135497.1:289113316-289323316 GCF_052857255.1 Amblyomma americanum | reverse complement strand
ATAGCCCGCAGCTGGTGTGCACGCCGCCCGCCTCGTCAGTGGTGCGCATGCGCGGAGTGACGTCTGAGCACGCAGCTGGTATGCGCGCCGCGCGGCTACATTACGCTAGCATTTCGAGCCTTCAGCGTGGCGGCGCCCTGGCCACCGTGGGAGTTGCAGGCGGCGCGGCGCGCCGTAGTAGTAGTAGTAGAAAACATTTATTCCAAAAAGGTAGGATAGAGAGGCGAAAATACAGATTTTGGGTGGAGTCCTTATTTCAGGACCCCAATGTTCACCGCAGTTGCTCTTGCTTGGGATATCAGCTGTCGCTGCGTCGCAGAGTCAGAGCTGAGCAGGGCAGACTCCCACTGTTCCTCGGAGTGATGTTTGTCTAGTTCGGGGGGCTTGGGACCGGAGCAGCCCCATTTTACATGATATGTTGTTGGAATTCCGCCACACCAGGAGCAGATGCTCTCATATCTGTCGGGGAAGATGATGTGGTACTTGTGTAGGTTAGGAAAGGTGTTCGTCTGTAGTTGTCGCCATTCCCTCGCCTCTGCCGCCGTTAGCTTACGGTGTGGTGGGGGATAGACTTGTCTTTGTGTTCAGAGAAGGAGGAGGCACTCGCATTACGTAGAGGGGAGAGGGGTGAGGTTGGGGAGGTTAGTCGCTCCGGCGAAACCGAGTGGGGGAGGAGTGGAGTGGGGGAGAGAGTGAATCCACGTCCAGGGACGGAGATGAAGGAACGCCCAATGAAACGCAGCGGCGAAAGACTGACTTTGCAATTCGACTAAGCAATTTCCACTCGACCTGCTATAGCTATCGCTTCACTCCAGGTTTAACCAGAGCTAAACCACAGCCATTTTATCATGCTGGTTGGACTTTTTGATCTCCCTTTATTCTATTTGAATTCTTTCGCACATATCAGTACGGTACACAATAGTGATTACAAATTTTTTTTTATATATGCGCACATGCCAAGACTAACGAATACATTGACATTCACAAGTAGACATGACGCTAAGCATGCAAGGCAAGCCAATTAAAGAGGTACCATAAGCATATTTGAGTGACTAACAGGAATTGCTTGTGAGCGATTTAAGACGGGATAGCATACCTATTGACCAAAGAGTGAAACAGCAGTAATCTGAAGCAGAAAAAAAAGGAGACCGTAGCGCCAATTCGGCCTAAAAACCAGAACAAGACGATCGATGACCACTGCCGGAGAAGCTCTTTCTCTCCCAAGAAAAAGAATTCCTCCGTCAAGAAACTCATCAGCTAACTTCGAAGACGGCCAAGTACTGGCCACACAGCACGGCGTCGAAGCTCAACCGCGACCGCGGCGCATTGACTGGGGCCATAAACGAGAAAGACCAGCAACAGTTAACAGGCGAGCAAAACGGCCGCTGGGGAAGCGGCCGCGGGACACAAAGCTCCAAATGCCCTGCCCAAGGAATCCCGCATGAACCGCGCGCCAAAAGACACGCGCTACCACGCAGGTGAGTGCAGCGTGGCGATTAGATTCCAGGAGTGGGGAATTAGTACAGGAACTGGAGCGTAACACATCCCACCGCTCTAGCCGATCACAAGTAGGCAGCACTACCCAACCAAGTTTCCAAAGTCGCGTAGATGGCCTGGGAGAGGTGACGATGCTAAGAGCGCCCATTGAACGCTGCGCATCGGTGAGCGGCGAGCCGCCAGCACAACAGGCCACAACAGCTAGGCCATAATGTCCACTACACGGTCTGCAACGTTATTTACATCATGTGCAACTGCTCTTACATGCCTAAAAAATCCACTGACATAGCATAGAAAGCGGTAGGCTGCTCTGACTGAGATCCATGATTAACAGGGGCCGCGGGATCCAAAAAGCACCGTGTCAGGGCTCGCGCCAGAGACGCGTCGCCCAGCAGGATACAGAAAATTCTTTTCAAAGCTAACAGCGAGGATGTGGCAGAAGAAGCTAAAAAAGCAAAACCGCCTCTCTCCCGTGGTTGTCGAAATGTCTGCGCCCTCCGCACACGGGCTCTAATGCCCTCTACGGCCCAAGACCACATACCATCGTGTTTATAAAAAAAATTTATTTACATATGTACAAATTGCCAAGGTTAATGTACACGTTGACATTCACAAGTAGGCATGACGCTAAGCATGGAAGGCGAGCCAATTATTTAGGTACCATAAGCATCTTTGATTAACTATCAGGCATTGCTCGTGGGCGAGGTAGAACAGGATAGTGTACTTATTGACAGAATGACAGAATAGCGAAACGGCAATAATCTGACACCGAAATAAAACACCACCGTTTGAATGCTTTCGCACATATCATTACGGTACACAATCATGATTAGAATTTTGCTTACATATGTGTGACATTTCAAGGGTAACGGATGCATATCGGTAACGAAATCTGCTCTGCGTCATATCTGCAACGGGGAATCATTCCGATGAAACACCAGGTGCTCAAGTTACTCTGGGTGAGTTTAAATTTCCAGCTAGTTTTCCCTCCATAAAGGTGTTCTCCCCCTCTTTCGCTGATTCCGTCCTGGCTACGTAATTTTTAACTTTAGAAAATTAAGGTCGACAATACGGACAAGGATATACATTGTTGTGCGTTTTTATCGTGAAAACTTTAAAAAATTTCCCCGCCTCAACCGCTGGTTCATTTGCCGTGAAACTGCACACAGAGCCTGCGTATTATGGTAACTTTTGTATCGTAGCAAGTTTGACAATGATATTTACTTAGTTGAGCCGTGCATGATGGGAAAACATAATCGTCTACGTAGAGATCGGCAACCAAAACCCGCAGACGACGCTTTTTCGCTAAAGGGTGGCAGTGGCGCCATCTGTTTTCGGCAGTGGAAAGCGTTACAAGGCCGCCGAGACGAGCGTTGCAAACAATATTCTTTGAAAAGTAAAGCCTCGTTAAATCAGCTGTTCTGATATTTTTTCCCGCTCAGTTAGCCGAAAATGTTGTAAGCGCTTCAGTTGAAGCAGACGAAACGGCCGGAACGGCATATTCGAAGGACCCGCGCTCCTTGCAACGCTCTCCTCGACTCTCGTCGGGACGCTTTCCGCTGCTGAAACCAGATGGCGCCGCTACCGCCCTTCAGTGAAAAAGCATTGTCTGCGGGTTTTGGTTGCCGAGCTCTACGTAGACGATTATATTTTCGCGTCATGCACGGCTCAACCAAGTAAGTACCGTTTTCAAACTTGCCACGATACAAAAGTTACCATAATACGCGAGCTCTGCGTGCAGTTTCACCGCAAATGAGCCAGTGGTTGAGGCGGGGAAATTTTTGAAAATCTTCACAATAAAAACGCACAATACTGTATAGGATAACCGACTGAGCAGAAATCAGCATGCTGCCAGTTCGCGGCAGGAGGAGGGTGTCGGGAAAAAACGGAGAGGCGGGGCTATTGTCTCTCCATGCGTGAACACATGTCGAAAGAGCGGAAAAGAGTTGCGTTCTTTCTTCTTTATTCTTTCACTCCCTCCTTTATCCCTTCCCTTACGCCGCGGATCAGGTGTCCGCCTAGATGTGAGACAGATACTGTGCCATTTCCTTTCCTCAAAAACCAATTTTCATTTTTTTCCCGTTCACGCACTCAGTATAATGACCTCCAAATTGCACACTTCCTTCCAATTTCTAATGCGTGTTTGTTCCAGGCTGCGGAATTGTTCAACTAAGAGAATAGTGCGGATGCACCGTGGCAGGCCTCCGCACCGCGGTGCCATCTGCGCATGCGGAGGTAGCTCTCCGCAGAATCGGATCGCGCTATGCTAAAGCTCTCCACTGATCCAGGAAGCGAGATTCTTCCCCTATACATACACGCACATCAGGGGGTGAAACTTTCTGTCCGTCTCAGCAGCTACGAATTACAGAGGGTATAGCGCCGTTTTCTACTTCAGTTACGTTCATAGCGAATGGTGTACGAGTTATCTCCATGAGAACAGACGACCAAAACACGTGGTTGCGGAGAGCGTTCGCATGGCATCTGCTTCAGGCCTGGACTGGTCCAAAATCTGGCCCGCAAGGGGCCGGTGTATCGTTGTCCGCCTGCTGCGCGAGGCCGCGCTTTTCTTTGGTTGTCGTACACCCTTTCTTTGCTGTTGTGACATGTTAAAATTGGCTGCTCTTCTGGTCAACAATGGCAACTGCAGCGCTGCGCTATTGTTTGGAGAACAGAGAGCATATTTTTTGTGGTATTATTGACACATATATACTTCCCGTTACTTCAAGGCCAACAGAGATATTTATCTAAATGCAATATATGTCTACGTTATAAAGCATTCTGTACAATACAGATAATGTGAGTCGACGCACCAGAGGGGTTTATAGTTTATCTCAAATGGCGCAGCTGACATTTTCAGTACATCATTTCGTGCATCATTCACGCAATACATGTGCGATAATTCCTGCATAGTGTTCACGCAATCCAGAAGGATCAGTATGTGCAACAGTGAGTGCACGAAATTTAATGCATGCATTGTGTACCTTACAATTTGTACGTAATTGCAAGAAGAATGTTTAGTATTAACGTAAACGCGTGAAAGCAACCCGCTATTACGCTATGGCCTTCATTGTCCATGCTGATATATGCGACACCAATAAGGTTGCCTGCTGAGCGGAGATTTCCTGATATATTGATCGTTGTAGTGAAACTTACAATATATGCAAAAACGCCGTTCAAAAACTGTTTTCAGTTGAAAAACGCTTTTGCCCAGAATTTTTTTGGCATGCTCTTCCAAAGAGGTCAAACATCTTCTCCTGCAGTAAAACGGACGCTTGAGCTAGATATTGGTACGTCATTGCAGGGGGTACATCGGAAAACTGACCAAAGACGAAGACCACACGGACGAAGCGCTCGTCCGCTTCGCCCGTGTGGTCTTCGTCTTTCGTTCGTTTTGCTCTGTACCACCTGCAATGACGTCCTGATGTTCCGCTCTTAGAAGCCACGCAAAATGAGACAAAAAAAAGCTCGTTCATTGTCCACACAGTTATCAGATTTCGAGCCGTCTGGCATCAGAGCCTCCTCGATACGAATATATGTTGCCCTCTCCCAGCGACAGTGACGTGCTTGGCGTATGTCTCCTCGCACGCCAGTCGCGACGGCATCAAAAAGTCTGCATTGGCGCCTAGGCGTAACGGTAACCAAATCGGCTCTGCGCCATTGTTGTTGTCCCGGTTGAAGGAAGAATAAAAAGGAAGGTGCACTGGTACATGCTCACTGGCTCGAGCTGAGACACAGTCACTGTCATGAGCAGACACAGGAGAGTTGAAAGAGATGTAAGAGGAAAGATTGAATATAGAGACTCGCTTCGCAACCTTCGCGTGCTCCGAGGTGACGGTGAAGGTTTCTTTTGCAAAAGACACCCCCTGAAAATATAAGCCCTTGCAAAAATTGGCGACCGCCCCTAGATCCAGAACTTAAGGCGAAGAACCGTATTTATTCAGTAAGGGTTGCGCTGGAACACCAAGGATTCTGAACTTCAAGGGTAAACGTTCTGAAGTTCAAGCGCCGTGATGATTATGAAGTTACTACGACTATGGAAATAAAAGAACTAACTCCGACAAAACATTTCTCCTCCCTTTTACCGACTTTCTCTCTTTTGAATACTTTTGAAATTCAAGAAACAACCGCATGTATCGACGGATATTCACAGGGGAATCGCCTACTCTGGAATTGGCAGGCTGCAAGTGTACCATAAAAGAACGGTGGAGTTACTGTAGGGAACATAGTGGGGCTTCCGTCATTGGCAACACACTAATGCAAACTGTCAATAACGTCTACGAGTTTGCGTCCACGGGAATCCGTGTTCCTTTCACCCCAGATGGCATGATGGGCGTTAAAATTACCGCAGATGATTCGAGGAGCTGGGCAGCGATCGCAGAGCTGCTGCAGAAACAAATCCAATGCTACCTTCTTCCGCGGGGACACGTACACGGATGCAATAGAAAGGGTTCGAAAGCCGAGCTGTATTCTCACAACTGCTACCTCAATGTCATCTGTGCAAAGATCGGCAACGCTTAGAGAAACATGTGGAATTTCCCTTCTTAAGTAAAGCGTGCCACTTCCTGCAGGAAATGACTTTATGCTGCAGTTTTTATGGGCGACATATCCAGTCAAACATCTCCCGCTTGGCAGCTGGCCAGCTTCTGACAGGGTCAATACTGGAGCACGGGTCTCTTTCAAAAATAGTTTTAGTTCAGCTAACCGACTTAAAATCCCAGTGCAGTTTCATTGCAATATAAATGGCAATTTTCGGTGCATATTAGATCCACGAGGTTTAGCCTCATTCATATTAGAACGCAAGGAAGTTCGCTGCGATGGTGTTAATTTGGGACTCAAAAGAAAGCACCAGCTCCAGGAAGTTCTTCAGTTTACCAGGCGCCATCGCTGGAACATGTGAACGCAGGGCCCCAAACAAAGCATGAAGAAGGTCAGACATACCTTGATTTTTAAGCTCCTTATTTTGCGCAACGCACTCACTTACAACATCGACAAAAGATGACGACGGGGACACACTCTTGGCTGCAGTAGCTGGTTTTTTTTGTCACTTGTGCATATGAGAGTCCCCCTTGCCGTCGAGTCTGGCTGTGATCCGGTCGCTCAGGAACATGGAAAATTTTACTGGAGGTCGAACAACCGACTCGCACGCAATGAAACTTGGCGTCTTGCTGTACTCAGGTCTCTTAGAGACACTGTTGGGTAACGCAACAACATCAGACTTCAACACTGGAAACTCGTACAATCCTGGGACAGACGTCTCAGTTGGTTGGGTTTTAGGACCAGCAATAAAGGATATTCGACGGTGCAGAGCGCTCACACTGAAAGGGCAGCCTCCGAAACTCGCTGGATGATCGCCACCACAATTGGCGTAAGCAAAATCGGCCTTGCAGGTTTTGAAGTCGTGGTCGCCTCCGCACCGCTTACAGCGTCGATCATTTGTGCCAACTTTGGCCACGTGTTCAAAACGTTGGCATCTATAACACCGAGGAGGAGCTTCAGTGAAGTCGACAAGTGCGTGTTTTGTGAATCCCAGATCAAATTTTTCGGGGTGCTCTGAGTTCGGAGCGAATGTCAACACGATAGAGTTGGTAGGTTTCGCAGCCCATTCTTTTCCAGGAGACTCCACACGGCCCACAAGTCCAACACGACCTACTTGCTCCTGTTCTTGAGTGATTGGGTGCGGGACGAGAGCATAATGTCTACTTCTTCTCCCGGCCAGAGATTTTCCCCTTGGTCAGCATCTCTTCCTCAAGACCGGCTCCCAATTGATCTCATTTTCCGCAGTGGAGTGAACAAACCGGAGGCAGTACAGGCGGCTCTTCAGTCCACATCGAAGCACTTCATGCGCATTACTGATGTCCGGCTGTTCGGCAGGTGTCGTATTTTGTGCAGGTCACCGGATAAGCACTGTATTGAAGACCTGCTCGAGTGTACGTCCTTCGCCAACCCTCCGGTGAGCGCATTCATTCGGCCTCATGTAGCGTTTACCAAGCGCTTGGTCCGAGGGGTCGACTGTCGATTAAGCCCTATGGAAACGCTTGAGAACCTCTCGCCTGCAAGAGTGATTGATGTCCATCGATGCAGCAGGATGGTTGACAGAGTAAAAATTCCTACGGGGTCCGTCATTGCCACATTTGCAGGAATATTTTGCCCGTCAGAAATTAAGGTGTGGCCATTGGTTTTTCGAGTAGATGCCTTTAACTCTCGACCCCTTCAGTGTCAAAACTGCTGGCGATTTGGCCACAGCGGCAAAGCCTGCAAATCGGACTTACGCTGCTGTGCTTGTGGGGAACGGCATTGCAGAGAGGAATGTCCCGAACAGCAACAGAAATGTTGTTTGTTCAGTGGTGCTCACCATGCTGATTCGCCTGATTGTCCTGCACGAGCACCAGAAGTTCAGGTGCTCGAGCTTATAGACAAGCGCAGATGCACGCGGAGAGAGGCTTTTGCCGCAGTCAAGGAGAGAGCCTCAGGCTACTCTAGTGTGGCCGCCAAATGACCACCCATATTGGATGCCAGTTGGTCCCAGGCTATTACAGCGGCAGTTGAGAAAGCTGTGGCAAATGCAATGGATCGCATTATGAAAACCGTTTCCACGTGCATTTCGCAGGTAATAGCTACCCAGATGACCAATCTTCTGCAAGTGTCCACCGCTCCGCTCCTGCCTTCTTTGGCTTCGGAAGCTACTCCTCCTTCTGTAGTAATCAGTTCCGCTCCACAGGGCCAAGAACAATGTCAGCAACAAAAGACCTCTCAGGCCTCTCCTTCGAACAGTGTTATGGACGCATCCTCTATGGACTGTATGGATATGGAGTCTGATCTCCGCGCCCAGAAACGAAGTGGGTCTCCTCTGAATATTGCAGGTCCAGCTTGCCCCCAGTCAAAGACAAAGAAAAGTAACGCAAGTCAAAATGCTAAGACCAGGATTCTAGAAAAGGCTCTCGCGGCTGCGGCAGTCCCGCCAAGATAGCGTTCTTAAGTGTACTACAGTGGAATTGTCGATCTATATTCTCAGCTTCAACAGATTTAAATTGCCTATGCAATCAGCTTCTACCAGATTTATTTGCTTTACAGGAAACATGGCTAACTTCAAATTTTAATTATCATCTCAAGCATTACCGTCCGTTCCGGCTTGACCGGTCATCTTTAGGGGGAGAGTTGTTAGTGCTCATCTCTACAAAGTTTTGCCACAGGGCTTGCATTTCTTTCCAATATGCTAACATTGAATGTGAAATCCTTGCGGTTGACCTCAGTGTTCCAGGTCAACAGACCTTTACGATAGCTAATGCATATTTCCCGTCTGGTGTGCATGACACTCGGCCCCTTGACTCACTCATGTCTAGTAGCAGTTCTCAGTTTTTATTAATTGGAGACTTCAATTCGTACCTTGTGACGTGGGGGATTAAAACAGACAGCTTTGGTTCTAGATTATTTTATTGGGCTTCTGACAACAACTTGATCTGCAACAATTCCGGATTGCCTACGTTTGTTCGGAGTCAATGCCGATCGGCCTTGGATTTAACTTTTTCCTCCCCAGGGGCCTCTGTTGTGTCTTGGGCGCCTGTTGACTGTGCAACAAACAGTCATCGTCTACCGATTAGTTTCAAGTTTGCGTGTAAATTGTCTGTTCCCGAGCAACTTCAGCACGTTAATAAATTACAATTGCTTTAAAGACACGCTAAAAGCATCTCTCCAAGTGACTTCAGACCCTTGCGCTGATACAAGTGCCGAAAGCAACGCTACACATCTATGTTCAGTACTGGAGCATGCAAGACAAAAGTCTGAATTTTTGGTTAAGGGAACCAAGAGTGCAATCGCGAGCAATTGGTGGAATGCTGAGTGCACGCCTGCATACAGACGACGGAAAGCTGCTTGGAGGAAGCTTCTCATCAATCAATGCCCAAACATTGATTGGATTATAAATATGTTGCAGCAACATTTAAGTGCACTGTCTTCCGTGCAAAGCACGAGTATAATACAAATCATTATTATTTCCTTTCGCAATCAGGAAAAAACGACCTTTGTTTAATTTCATGAGGCGCAACAAGGTGATCCCACCGGCTGTTAACATTTAATCACTCGTTCAGTCCCCTGCTGACAACGCAAAGGCCTTAGAGGGTATGGCGTGTGGCCTAGAGCTTCGCTTTACATCTGCTCTACCTTCTCCTGCTATATTCACATGCACCTCAAGTGATTTCACTGAGGTCTCTATGCCTGAGCTGTCGCAAATTGTTCTGCGCTTATCCCTAGCGGCTCCTGGCCCCGATAAGGTCACTTCATCTATGATCAAAATTATGTTCAATGAATCTCCTGAAGACCTGTTGACTCTAGTTAACCATTCCATTAAAGATTCTTTGATTCCTCATGAGTGGCGTCTTGCTTAAATAGTTTCATTGCCCAAAAAGCAAGGGGAGGCCTTAACATTAGACAACATACGCCCTATTTCATTAACATCAAACCTATTGAAGTTGGTGGAAACGGTCCTTCTCAGCCGTGTCATGTCATTTATTTCAAAAAATTCTCTCTTGAATCTGTGTCAAATTGGTTTCAGGCCGGGTTTTTCAATTTTGTGTGCTCATACTGACCTAAAGGGTCGGATTAAATTAGCTCGCAATAGAAAACATTTCCCTGCGCTTGTCACCTTGAATGTCAGTAAAGCATACGACAGCGTTGAGCACTCGACTCTGTTACTCAGATTAAATGAACTGAACATATTTTTGGTTACAGGCGCAAAAACAGACACCACACAAGGTAGAAAGACGGGACGGAGCGCCTTATACCTTGTGTTGTGTCTATTTTCGCGCCTGTAATCAAAAAGGTATACAGTTACCAACTTGCCCAGCAAGACGTTCTTTTAAAGAAACTGGACTTTCCAATCTATTTCGTAGCCTGGATTTCTATTTTTTTGGAAAATAGAGAATTTTATTGCTGCCAAAATCGTGTTTCCTCAACGAGATTTCAACAGACAAGAGGTGTAACGCAAGGATCAGTTCTCTCACCTCTTCTTTTTAACATTCTTCTAAACTCAATTCCATGCATTCAAAATGTAAAAACCTATGTGTACGCCAACGATATTGCATTTTTTGCATCAGCAGGTGACATTCACGCTCTTTACCGAACCCTGCAAAATTACCTCAATGTTCTTGACAACTGGTTACGAAGAATTTTTCTGTCCTTCAATGTGAAGAAATGCCCATTGTTAGTATTTCCGGTTTCTGTTCCTCTAAATATTTGCCTTGTCTATAGAAATAATATAGTTCCTCAAGTTCAGACGGTGAAGTATTTCGCAGTAATATACGACGCTACTCTATCTTGGCAGCCACACATTGAGCAAGTTTCTGCAAAAGGAGTTCGGGCTATTGCCATCCTGTGCAGGCTTTGCAGTGCTAGGTCCGGCATGAGGAGGCATACACTTCTGATGATTTATAAATTGTACGTCCGCCCAACTTTGGAGTTCGGGTGTGTTTTGTTCTCAGGAACTCCTGCCTATAAACTTCGCCTTCTTGTGCTCTTGGAGCGTCAGGTGTTGCGCCTCTGTCTGGGGCTTCCAAAATATGTCGCCAATGCTGTTCTGCACCTTGAGGCGCGAATACCATCGTTATCAGCTAGGTTTCGCCTTTTAACAGTTCAAACATTTTTAAAATTGCGCGACTCACCTCTTCACGCTTCCAGTATAATATTTCTTAGTCAACCTTCCGCCTTTTTTAGTGCCGCCTGGCCTCGTTTTCATTCTCCGCAGACATGTTATGTGCAGTCCCTCCTTGATCCCATAAACATTCATTTCACAGATGTCCGCAAAATGTATAACTAGTCATTTTCTGTCCAGATTGAATTCGATGACATTTTTCCATCGACTGCAAAGCTGCAGCCCTTCTTGCTTCTTCAGGGTCTGTTGGAGGACCACCTAAGGTCCTTTACCTCTCATGTTCTTATTGCTACCGATGCCTCGCAGGATCGCGAAAAGGCCGGTGTGGGAATTTCTTCGCCTTCACTGGGTTGGTCTTTTTCTCTGCGTCTTCCTGACTTCACTCGAATTTATCTGTCTGAAATATTAGCAGTAATCTTAGCCTTACGAAAATTAGAAACTACAGTTTCTCAGGTCGTGGTTATGACGGACTCTCTGTCCATTTGCTTTTCATTATCCTAACCCAATGAGTCTCGGGCATTACGCCTCTTTAAGTTCCTGATTCCGCTCCATCTAAATTCGGTAAGGTTTCTTTGGTACCAGGCCGCATGGGCTTTCATTTAAATGAGGTTGCAGATTCCTTAGCAAGAGCCTTTCTCTGCGGCCCAATTGTTGCTGTCTTGCCAACCTGTGCATATAAAGCTGCGGTGAGGTTTCGCAGCCACACAATATTTCAGGAATTTGCTGCCTCGGTGATTACATCATCTCCCGAATATCAGCATCTCTGCATCCTTGAAGTAGCAAAGACTGGCGCTCGCGCAGACTAGAGGTCTCTTTCACGCGTTTGCGTTGCCGGGTTTCCCTTCTAAATTTCTACCTTCACAGATCTGCTTGGCGGCTTCCCCATTGTGTCCTTTTTGTGCCGAACCTGAGACAAGAGATCACTTCTTGCTGTTCTGCCGCCGCTTCTCTCATTTGAGGAAGCATCTTTTGCAAATTCCATCTCAACAACTGGGTTTGCCTGTGTCCTCCGTGGTTGTCCTTTCCATTGGCGCTTCTTTGCTTGGACGAAGCGACAGGAGTGTGCGCTCTGCTGTGCAAAATTTCCTTCAAGGAACACGGCGACTCCCATTCTAATTTTTTTTCCGCTCTCAGTCAGTACGATATTGAAACATTACAGGCATTGTATAATATTAGGCATATTAAGGCATTGTCCTGTCTTCGATCTCCAAGTTAGCAGGTCCCCTGTCATTGAGTCTTCCAATCTATCAGCCTACATAATATTACCACTCCTTTTCTCGTCAAAACTTTCCTGTCTTCAGCAATTAACCGCCTGTGTCCTGGCCTCTCCCCCGCAGTGGGTATGTGCCAGCAACGTCTGAGGCCTACCTACCTACCTACCTACAAGCAGGCGGGCCACATGGCGGCGGAATGCAAGACCCCGAGGTGCGAACTGTGAGCTGTCTTCGGGCATGCCAGCGAGGGCTGCACTGCGGCCTGTCAGAGGTTCGGCGGGAAGTGCCACTGCGGACTGCACGCAGCGGCGGTCCCACGCGGCAGCGGCCCAGGCGCAGCAGGTGGCGAACGGTGAGCCGGAGCACGACTGGGGGACCTTTGGGAGCCCGCACGGGGCGAGGCTCCCTGCAGCCAATGAGCCGGGCGCCACTTCTCCCGTGGCGACAGAGGTTCGTGAGGACCCCGACGCACGCAAGGATGGCTCTGGCGTCGCCGCTCTCGTCACTGCAAACGGCGAGCTAGCGGCGGAAGAGGAGCCCGAACCGCAGTGGCCACTCAAAGAACCATTTACGTCGTCACCAGTACCACAGCAGGCTGAGCTATCGCAGGAGCTATTCGAAAAGCAGCTCGCCTCGGGCTCAGCCAGTTCCAGCCGGGCCCTGCCGGTGCCAGTGCCCGACGCATTGGTGCTTACTGGAGAAGCGCAGGAAAACGGCGGGCTGACTCTCGCGAACGTCTGGACGCTCAAAGCGTCTTGTGCGGACCACGTCGAGACGGTCTCCAAGGAAAACGTGTCGCAGATCTCCTGCGACACCTGGCTCTTGCCGAGCTCCGACGTGGCGTCCCCTCCTCCTCTCAAGCCAATTGACCTATGTCCAGCGCACCCGAGAAGTCCACTAGTCCTCGAAGGACACCGACTGATCGTCCGCTGTTCCGATGCGGAAGAAGCCACGCGCTGGCCCTCCCACTTCAAACGCCGCGGATCACTCCTCGGAGGATGACATGTATTTCTGAATTCCCGGCTGGCAGCGTGGCTGTTTTCCTGTTATTTATCTTTCCTTTAACTTTATCGAACGTCCTTATACTTAACGTTCAAGGCTTCTGCAACACGGATAAGCATCGTGAGTCTCATTTCGCCATGACCCAGATGATTGATTTGCTGTTTTTTGCAAGAGTGTAATTTCCGCAACTGGATTGACTTCAACAATTTTAACTGGTTTTGTGTTAAAAGATTGTTTCTGATAGTTACGGTTGAAGTCGAGGTGTGGGAGTGGTTATTTTATGGCGCAGTTTACTTGATGGCTGCCGTTGTTTCTTTGATACGGAAGGCAGGGTCATTGTGTTCGATTTCAATGACCAACGAAAAATTCTTGCCATAAACTTATATGCGCCCGCTCAAAACTCCCAGACCAATGAATTCTTTTGTTTCGTTATCACTTTTTTTGCTTGATGATCACCCGCTTTTGCTTGCCAGGGTCTTCAAATGTGCTTTGGACCGGGACAGTGATCCTCGCGCGCAAGGGGGGCAACGCCTCAGTATGGCGCACGAATCTGAGTTGCAACGCATCATCTCCCAGTTTACGCTGCATGGCGCGTGGGGGTACTTGCACAGAGATGCGTTTACAATCGACTTCGCGCAGAGGATTCAGCTAAAGCCGGCTAGACCGCGTGTATCTCTCATACCATCTTTGACAGCGTCGCGCAAGGCCGTGTTCTCGATCTCCACGCTGACGCCGGGCACATATCTGATCATGCCCCGCTTGCCCTCGCCTTGCATTTACCATGCCGGCCAGGACAGCGCAGCGATTTGTGGCATTTGGACGTTCCGGTCATGTAAGACCCGCAAAGCTCACGCGGAATTCAGGACGCAGTCACCGAGTCGCTCGCGCGGCCCGGGCTCGGGCCACGAGACTGGGACACACTGAAGGAGTACTGGAGGGGAGCGTGCGTGCGTGCGGGACGCCGCAAGCGGGAACGGGATGCGGCAATCCTGAGGGATTGCTTTCGGCCTATCTGGATAGTTAAGTTAGGGGATCGCAAACGCCTGAAGCACAGGCTTACCTTCGGTATCAGTGAGATGGCAACTCGCGCCTTTTGTGCCAACACTCCAGAACCGCGGGGCAATCGGCGGCGCTAAAGCGTCCCATCGCGGACCTGGAGGTGCTGCATTTAGCCCAAGATTCAGGAGCCTCTGAGAAAGCCATGCTGTGTCAGTGTTCAAGGAGGATGTGGAGCAGAGTTCCGCGAGGCGTGACATCGAGCGCACGTTCTGGAACTTGTTCCCCGACCTATTCTCCTCCGAACAGTTTGACACCGCTCCGGAGTACACCGCACGAGTGGCGGAGTTCGGTTATTCGCCCAGCTATCGGATGGGAAGTGTGGGATACCATATGTGGCATGAAAGGTTCTGCCTCCCCGGCACCAGATGGCACCCCAGTCGAATTTCACCCGGTGGCCTGGCAACATATCCACATGCCCTTTCTAGATTTGATAAACTCTGTACTCAACGCAGAATTCGTCCCGCTCTCTTTTTATAACGGCCGGATTACGTCGTTGCCCAAACCACGTGCAGACACGCAAATATAATTTAAGAGTCCGCAAGACATTAGAAAAAAACTAGGGTATACCACATTAATCCGTCCGAAACTCGAATACGCGTCTACAATTTGGGATCCTGATCACACTTAGGATCAGTAACTGCGGGTCCCTGCAAAGCCACGCTGCGCGTTTCATCTTTTCTGATTATTCATGTTACACCAGCGTAACCTCATTGAAGTCTAAAGCCGAGTTAGAAAAACTTAACACTGCGCTGTAAAATTTCCCGCCTATTACTTTCCCAAAAGATTTATCGCCATTCTTCCCTTCATCGTGAATTCTTTCATCTACCGTCAGATATTTCTCCAAGTCGTGAACATCCTTACAAAGTTAAGCGCATTAACTGCCAGTCATCCCTTTATGGTTATTCTTTTTTACCGCGCACAATACCCAAATGGAAGGCCTTACAATCACACATTGCCGCAGAATTTGACCTAAATAAGTTCGAACACCTTATTCAATAGCGTTTCAACAACTAAAAAGGTTTTTTTTTCAGCATACTTTCTTCCGCCTTGTATTTTTTATTTTTTAATTTATTTTTCATTTGTACTTCAGCGCACTTTTTCCTGCGTTGTCTTTTTCTTGCGGTGCTGTTATTTATTGCTAAAATTTTCCTGCTATGGGTTTTTTGCGGATGCCCATTTTTCATTACTATTGGAGATTTCTGTTTTATTTTAGTGCATTATTATAACCTTTGACCAATGTCTTAAACCCGTTTCCCCCCCCTCCTATGTAATACCCTCGAAAGAGGGCCTTTGGGGCCATTTTGAATAGATAAATAAATAAATAAATAAATAAATAAATAAATAACCCTTTACTCCAGCAGCTCATGAGCCCATTCCTATCATCGTCCATTCCTGTCCGCACCATTTTCACCCCTCACACACTAGTTCGTGACTTCAAAGCCTACACCAATGCGCGCGAGGCCACAGCCTTCATGGTTAGCCTCAACCAGCAGAAAGAATTCGACCGGCTGGAGCACCGATACCTGATGGCGGCTCTGGAATGCTACAACTTTCCACGCACCTTCACTGAACTCCACAGTCGTCTCTATAGACGCCTACAGTCGATATCCTCCTCAACGCGGTGGCAACGCTTCGCTTCGCGGTGACCCGGGGCGTCACACAGGGCTGCCCGCTATCGCCAGTGCTCTTCGCGGTGGCCCTCGATCCGTTGCTGCGACGCGTGGAAAGCGTGAGTTCGGTGCGCGGTGTTTCGATGCCGAGCTCCGTGCAGGTCAACCTCGTAGCTTACGCATATGACGCCACGACTACACGACGCAGGTAGCTTGGTGCGCTTTGGAAAAGCGTATTGCGAGTACGCCCGACTCTCCGGGGCCGCTTCAATGAGGCAAAAATAAAGTAGTATGCATAGGTCAACGCCCAAGCTCGGTGCCGGCACAAATAGCCTGCGTCGATCATATTAACATGTTAGGCGTCACGTTCTCAGCAAACGGTGTTTCACCACGCACGTGGCAACACGTTGTAGGCACTATATAGAACAACAGTAGGCGCGGTAAGAGCGCGGACCCTTCCGATACGAGAGCGGACTTACTTTGTTAAAAATGTGCTTTGCAGTACACTATGGCTCGTGGCCCGTATTGCTCTGCCACCGTCTTCGGTGGTTCGTACCCTGAACCCGCTTATTTTTGGTTGGTTTTGGGAGCACAAGACGGACTTTGTGTCTCGCGCCCACCTCCGCCTTGCGCGAGACCTGGGTGGCTGGAGTATGCCGTACCTGGCAACCTTTTGTCGTCTGCTATGCTGAAAATCATGGCCAGGATTCTGGTTCATGCGCCCTCTAGTTCACAATGCCGCCACCACGTGCCGCATGAAGTTGAGCTCCTCCTCCTCCTCTTAGATTCTTCCTCCCTGGTTAGAGAGAGAGACGCTAGTAAGCATCGTAAAAGAATGCAGCGCGAAAAAATCAAGGACGAACAGAAGTGGACAGTAGTAAGATTCGCCGCTAGTAAGATTCGCCCATTGTCAACTTTGTGCGTCCTCCCCTCAAGCCCAGCTTCTCGAGGGGGGGGGGGGACCTTTGCGTTTCTGTTTTTTTTTCTCACCCAGTGTGTTCAGAGCGGGCTGACTGTGCGGCTCCCCTGGTCAGTTCCTTCACTGGGGTGGAAGCAAAGAAGTCGGGTTCCGGTTAACGCGGTGTACACGCACGCGCCGTCTTCGTCCGACTTTGAGTGGTCACCTGCAAAAACTACTGCAAGTATATATACACTTCACAAGATATGGCTAAACGTTCCAGAATCCGTGGATAACTTTTTTAAGACAACGAGAATGCCAATAGCGGCTGATAAAGACAAGCTTGGTGCTGCGATAATCAGACAGTGGGGCCCTAAAAGCCCAACTGTCGCTCCCATTAACAACATCGTCTTTAAGTTGTCTAAAGTGTGAACAATGAGGTAAAGCGCATATACAGGACGAGATAAGCTGTACGTATCACGAACACTTAAGAGCCTGGGCAGCCGTTACGTGGAGAATTAACCGAACAAATATTGGAACTTAATAAGTTTGACAGCCACGGCAAACAATTACTTTGAGGAGCAGGAAGCTCAGAGAAAAGACTGCCTATGCACTATAGTAGTAAGATGTTACAATGTGCTACGGACCCTTTGAAAAACTCTGAAAGTCAGCTTCTCTGCATAGCGCAAACTCCTTTATGGCAGCCGAACCAGTTTGGGGGCAGAATTGTAGACATCTATTGTCAGGTTAAGCCGGAACCCTTTACTCCATACATCAATCCTTTGTTGCTTTCAGGATAAAGGGATTATGCTTAAGCCACTGCCTTGCAAGTACAATTCACCCTCCCCGCAGCGGTGAAATAGGATGGGTGAAAGGCAAAATGTGTCAAGGCCCTGCTCATCACTCAGTGAGTTCAGAGCATAATGCGTGGAATAGTATTTTTTAGCGCTGCACCCAGCTTCTTCCCGTGGGTCGGTCCGCGTCTCCATGGTAAAGGTTTTTTGCTGTGCGGAAAAGCTGATTACTGGATGACTGAACAGAACTAGTTGCCGTATAAGCATGTGTGAGAACCTGGTGTTTCGGATTTGTTTACACTCCATTGTTATTATTTTTTCGAAAGAGGTTGCAGTGATAAGGGTCCGTATAATCTTGGCTGATGTATGGCGACTGGATACATACAGCAGGATATGCGGCTAATTTGCTGCATTTCATATCTCCGCATAACCTGACTCACCATAACTGTCAAGTCTTTTCGGAACGGGGAAAAAATTGCGGAGAGCAATTAAGTCCACTGACGACCTGCGAAGGCGAAAGCATGCACGCATGGTGTTCGGCTGCGGCGATGGCGTGCTGCTCTAATGCAATGGTCCGCAAAGATGATCTGTTCACACCGCCCGAATGGAAGTTGATGAAGACGACGATACCGAAACCCATCTCGAGCCCCTGTGCTTTCTTGCTATCGCTCTCCTCTATATTGCTCGCTATCCTTTCCCTTTAGGACCGCAACCGCAGCGGTGGCCAAGTGGTTGAGCATGCGCCTCGCATGCGGGAGGTGTGGGGCTTGATCCACAGTACCGCCGGGTACCCACCGGTGATACAATGGTTACAAGCTTTCCCCTGCCTGGTGCTCTGCTTGTTTAGGGTGAAATGCTTAGAAAATGGGTCTTTGACCCGACCTTGAGCAGTCGAAATTACCTTGTGCCATGGCGCTCTTTGGCCACAGATGCCCTTGCGCCATGAAAATCCATCATCATCATCTTTCCATTTCACCTACGCCTGCTGCAGTTCGAGTGCTTAAGATATTAGAGAGCAATTGCATCGGCCAGCAACATTCTTTTCCTTCACTTTTGAAGCGAAAGATTCACTATGCTACCTCGTAACGAATTCGCGGTGCTTACGGTTTTGGCCTTCAAGTGAGCCAGAGGTCAAACCTCTTATGGCGCGGTTCGGGTGTCCACCGATATATCTGAGACAGTTACTGCGCCATTTCGTATCTTCAAAATCAATTTTAAAAACTAATCTTGAAAGTGAAAATTGAAAATTTGTTGTTGGGGGAAGGAAATAGCGCAGTATCTGTCTCTCATATCGGAGGACACCTTAACCACGGGGACACGAAGGAACAGCACACGACAAAACAGCATGCGACAAAACAGCGCACAAAAAACAGCGCAGCGACAACATAGCGCAGACAAAAAACAGCATGGCGACAAAAGAGCGCAGGGAAAAAACAGCACGCGTCAAAACGGAACGCGAACAAGACGGCACAGCGACAAAACAGCACGGCGATAGAAAGAGCGCAGGGAAAAAACAGCACGACGACAAAACAGCATAGCGCAGTACGGTGCAGCGCTGCAGAAGCTGCTGTAGTGGTCGAGTGCTCCAAGGCAGCGGGAAGCGTAGCTGTTTGTTTGTAGATTGTTTGTAGCATTTTATTTTAAGCGAGAAAATATTAAAACAAGGCGGAAAATGTTGTTTGTAGCTTTTTTTTTAAGCGAAAAAATAATAAAATGAAGCGGGAAATGTCCCTCAAAAGGGCCACTTTTACCGATTTCATTGGATTCTCCTCCTTTACTCAAGCTCCCTCAGACCCATTCTCCCATGAAAATAGGTCGACGCCATTTTCTGGAGGGCCTCCTCTAAGGCACAACTGCCACTTCGTTCTTGAGTTGTATCCGACTGTAAAAGGCGAGCTCGTCCCTTAAACTACAGCAGCAGCAAGCGCCTTGGCCGTGCTCCTTCTTTGTTCGTCCTGCCTACTCCTGCGCCTTGTATCTTGGAGACATGCACCAACTCGCCCAGCAGCTGCAAAAGGAGATGTAAAATGACCATCTCGTTCGGTTTTACTTTTTTCCGCCCATGGCCGCAACCAAACCACGGCCGCTCGATCTCCCGTGGCCAAACTCACGAAAAACACAAATCCGATTCACTTAAAGAATGCGGCACGATATATTGTAGCGGCTTTCACTCTCCTTGTAATCAGAGCGCAAAGTGTGCTTCCTGGAAGGAGGGCAGAGCAGTACTGTTCGCCTGGTGGAACACTAGCCAGTCTACTTGTGTTCAGATCTGAAGCGGCATCTGCATTTCACAGTGCTTCTCGCAGCTGCGGGGTGGGGAGCGTGGCTGCAGCGCTCGTTTGTCCGCATCTCTAGTTACAACGCGGGTTATCCGGATGCTCCGGCTACGTGGCCGCTTCACTTTCATTTTTTCTGTAACCGTGCCCTTGAGCAGATTTCCGCATTGCCGAAACTGGCAGCCTCTAAGCACAGTGCACCATCGCATCCGAGCAGTGGGGAGCTCGTTCTGTGTATGTTTGCAGCCGGCGGCGAAGTGTACTGCAATGAAGAGCATTTACAGGGCAACGCCGGATTCAGACGCGGGGACGCAGCGTTAAAAATTATTTCTTCCCTCAAAAAAAGAGTGTTCCAAAAAAAAAAGCAATAAATCGTACTGTTCTACGTACTAACTTTCATATTTTGACGAGCACCTCACTGCGAAAATGAGGGCTGAATATGCCGAAAGAAGCTAACTTTCTCAAATTTTGAATTTCTTATCTGACACGGCTTACGTTTCCTGATCTTTTAAACAATTTATTCGGCTTCTTTGCCTTTTGAACAACCTGACAAAATACTTGGAATGACTACTGCGGCACGATAAATTTTTTCTAAATATTTCAAAATCCCACTGTTTCGTACCTTTCACGCACGTCTCGCTAAAAACAACCTGGAAAAATGTTTGTCATAGTAACACAATAAACGACCTTTTTCGCAGGAATCGAAGGGTGCATCACGATGTCCTGGAATTATCTTGATGTTCTTGAAGTACTCAATATCTTTATTGCTAATTATCATGAATTATATTTATAAAATATCATTAATACAAGCGGAATTTAGGAACGACGCCTATGACAAAATTTCGCACAATGCTTTACTAAAAAATCCGTCCACGTACGCTGCTGATTTACTGATGAATTTCTATACGTGTCAAAGTGATATTGTGGGCTACAAGGCGCGCCAAAAGACGGTGCTCATTCTTAATTAGCTGTTTGTCTTAAATTGTAGCCATAGTGTGACCTAGTGGGCAGCTGTATCGGGAAAGGGAAGATGGGTTGCCACAAATAGACTAGTGGTACTAGTAAGTAGGTTTATAAAGAAGAATGGGCATGAGCCCGTCAACCGGCACCAACTCGGCCACTGTCAGGGAAGCGTGCAGATAAAAGAGAGAGAGAGAGCAGAATCAACAAAAATGATGATGTAAAGAATAAATGCGTGTCAAACCCATCGCATGCTTCAGGACTGCGGCGAGAAACCAACACGGCGGCTAATAGAAGTAGGAGCTTGTAGAAAACATTAATTTCGCGAGAAGCTCACACTGTAGAGGTTTACAACTCGTAAGTAAACCGGCAGCCTAGCATAACAGCTATTAAAGGCGTCGTTGAGTAGTTTGTCAAGACGCCTTGCAGGCGCTCAGCAATTTTAGCATAGACTGCCCTTTGGGAAACTGCAATCCAACGTCCAGCCTCTGCCTGCTTTTGCTCATTTAGGGACTGCTCCTGCTTCAGGGCCGCAATGAGGCGGTAGGGGTCTGGGTGGCGGAAACCTAGTGATTGCTGCAGGCTGTCGTGCCATGCTTCAACGCTGTTGTTGGTCTTCGGCAGACCGTCCAGCACGTGGTAGTGGCAGCTCCAATGCGTGGGCGGAAACGGTGTGTCCTTCCGCGTTCGATTTCGTCCAAATGCGACACCTATGTATGTCCGCTTAAAATAGTCAAAAACTTCTGACTCTTAATGGTCCAGGACTTGCACATGGTCCTGGAGCTCTTCGTAGCCTGAAAAATTTGGAAGTCCATTATTAATTAAAACGAAAACAAATGCACACTCTACAACTACACTTACGGGAGACATTCCCTTCACTTATTTTTCCTATTGTTCTAAATGCTTCGCCTTAAGCACATTTTTAAGCTTATGAAGGCAGAACTGCATTCTTTCACATATGCGAAGTCGGCGTTTTAGCGAAAATTTTCGGGCGTCGAAAGCGTGTGCATTGGAGGTGGGAGGTAATTACCTTAACTTATTAAAAAAATACTTGAAAGAAACATCTGCTGCAAGAGCCCAACTCACCTTTGGCAACATCTTCCGATCTCAGAGAACTCAACGCTGGAAGTAGCTGCACTGCTTCACGGAAGTAGGAGTCGGTAGCGTACTTTCGGATAAGGCCGATCTCTTGGACCTTCCTTCGGACAGACAGCTTCAAATAAAAAAAAACATGCGGAAGGGGTTGCGGCTGGAACACCACCCGAAAGGCTTGGATGGCTCCCTGCTCGAAATCTGTGAGCAAACTCATTGGGGACAGAGCAGGCTCGAGTTCCAGCATTTTTCTGAATATTCGTGTATAGGTTGCTGTCGTTTTCCGCTTTAGCAGACAATACGCCAGTCGCAGCACCTTGCCAGACTGCAGAGCGTGAATAGTGTACAGCTGATAAAACACAGCTGGCGCCACTGAGAATGCTCCATCCGCGAACCAGTGTGAACAGGAGGCCAGGTTGTCGAGGTTTGCCTTCGTTCCAAGAATGAGTCTCTCCGGGTCTCCCGGTCCACCATCGAAGAGCAGAAAATCGTCACCAGTGGCCTACTCCACGACCTCTCTATCCAATACGATGTCTGCGATGGACCGAGGCGTGGATGGCAACGCCTTGGAAATCCTTCGTTGCCTTTGAATCGTCGATGCTATTGAAGGCAGTGCTGACCTTTGAAACTCTGCAGTGCTTAAAAAGGGATGGCAGAAATGATGAAGAAGCGATGTTGTATTTCTTTTTGTCTGCATTCAAAAGTCGATCAGAAAAACAGCATTGCATCATGCTCGTACCTGAGGAATATTGCGAATTCCAGCCGCACGTTCCTAATGTGCCTAAAACCCCGCTTCCAAAAAATAGTTCGCTGTCGGATCAAGAACAAAAAATAACCGCATAAAATTAAGAGAAGGGCAATTAAAGGTGCCAGTCAGCCACTTTTTGCAGTGCATAAAATGGTTACTAAAAAAAAGTTAATTCAGGTAGAGGCTCAGTGCTATAGTTATCCCTCTCCTTACGGTTGAAGCAAAACTTCTAATTAGCAGTGTTGCAGCTGCTGATACGGGTTTTCTCTCAAACGTTTTTGGAATCCACACTTTTTGAAACGCCGGTCTTGTTGAAGGACTTTTCCGATAGCAATCTGTGGGCATGTTCAGGTGAAGGTGGTATCCTATACGTTTAAAGGGCATTATGAACAGCTAGGTGAAGCAAATACTCTGCCTGAATTGCAAATATGCCGTATAGATCAGGCCGGAGGAGCGTATCACATAATTAACTTCAATAGCTCCTCAGAACAATTTAAATATAAGGCAAACACTATCCTTATTAGTGCTATACGACCTTTTCACATTTGCTCATCTCACCTGATGTCTACGCCGATACAAATTAAACTATTTCCAAAGCTTTGTGACGGCTTTCTACATTGTGAACAGAGATACAGTCCAACTCCACAAGTGAAGGAACTAAACTTTTTTTTTTGATGCACGTCGTGTGAAGCTACTTTTCGAATTTTTTCCGGCTATGGAAAACATATGAAGTTATCATTCAGTGAAGCAGTTGCCTCTGAGATGACTTTTCTCGTCCGATCTCGAGATGCTGTCGCTTGTTGCTTCATGTTCTCCATTGTGGAAACCGCGATGCAACGCTCAGGGTTGCGAAGGTGGCCTAGGTGTAGAGGCGTTGCCTGTGGAAAGAAAAAAAAACAGAATGTAGCTCTCCGAGGTGGATTCTAGATATTCGGTCAGTTATTCCTTACCTATTCTTCAAGTATTTTCGTGCTTAATGAAGTAAACAAGAATTTTCAACTGTATTTAAGGTTGGTTGATATTACATTCCTATTTTCACAAAATCACAAAATCAAACTTGTTTCGTGACACCGAATAAATAAAGAATGTGGCTCTTACCTTTTCAACATGAAGTGCACCTTTCAGCGTGATAGTGGTGGCGGACCCTCGACACCCGGCTGTGCAGCAGCGCCATGAAGTTCGATTATGGTTTCTTCGCATTAAGCGGAAGGACTAGCCCTCATAGAGCAGTTTTTCCCCGCCTCTCTGGGTTTTCAAAATTTCTGCCATGGTTAAGGGCCACATTGATAAGTGAAATTGCGGTGCCTTTTTATACACCTCGCTTGCTTGGCCCCGCCCCCTAGGTGTGTTCACGTGACGTCACAGGCGCCCTTTTTTATTGTCCAGCGCGTAGATAAATTGCCAAAGTGTGGTACTTTTTGTTCTGGTTGGGGTGAATTTTATTTTTACTATGTGGCTATTTTGGGCTATATTTGGCCTACAGCTTAATTGGGCGAGGGGAGGAGAGGGGCGGGGGGTGCCTTGTGAGCTAAGAGAGTGTAGCTACTAGAACTGGCGGGCCACACCAGCCATACCGGCTTAATTAAGAAAACTGTTTTCATGTGCTGCCACGGCCCTGAACATTCCGCTCCCTCTCTTTAGCCATTTACTGCTCCCCAAGTTGGAGCTAGACATAGGCACACAACTGTTTGGCCATTTACCTGAGCCGGACAAAAGTCGCGTCGATTAGGCGGTTGTGCAGAAAACCGGCTGTCGGGCTCAAGTATCCGCTACGGGGTCAAGCTAAGCGACCGTCGAGTCGGGCCGTCTGCAGAGGGTGGGTTGAATCGCAGCCCTCTCCTCAAATTACACTTAATCCTCTGTCACGTTTGGGGAAAGCTGCTTCTGCAGGGAAGAACAGAAGCTGGTGCCGGTTTACTACTCGCGCGCTCGCGCCTCACAGGGCGCGCCGCGAATTGTGTTGACCTTGCTCGACTCACCCCGCAACGTTGGGCTCATGTATAGACGCTTTACAGCGCCGTATCATGGGGGCTGCCATCTTTGATCACGTGAGCATGCCGACATTACATGTCTCGTGACTGCTCGGCGCTCGCCTCGTCGCGACTTCTGCCACATCTGATGGTTCGGTTCCGACAGGCAGTGTTTCGGCTGATACGGTTGTAAAAGAGTGGAAAGAAGACACTATGGCTTGTCCAAAGATTCGAAGGACCTGTGAGAACCCCAATTTGATCTCTTGAGGCGTGAAAACGGTGTCGGGCTTCATGTCGCGGAGCCAGCCAACCGATGGATCGCCTGATGCTTTTCTTTGCCTCCACAGAAGGCTTTGCTGAATGTTTTTTACTGTCATTATCTAATACAGCAAGAATAAATTCTCTTGCGGCAGCGCAGGTCGTTGTAGTATTGCGTACATGCATGTTGACGCCGCTCTAAAACGCTCACATGCACATCGTACGCATTTAATTGCAACCTGTTAACGGTGCTTAGGAAGCCTAAAATAATTTCTACTGGTTTGTTAAACACAGAAAGGCGAGGAAAATAAATATATACAAAAATGTAAACTATCATGGTAGCAGTACCATGCATTAGGCAGCCTTCACGAGCTGGCGTGCAATCGTTTCGAAGGATTCCGCGACATAATTGTTATAGCGCGCGCACGGCAACGCGTTCGTACTACACGAAGTTCATAATTATGTCAGCCTCACAAATGAAGTGGTGGTATGCTCCACGATCGATATGCGGACATGAAAATGCTCAAGGTCTTGTTGGTGATAAGTAAACTTACTAGATATGCTTATCTAGGGACTTTAGTGGTAAGTAATCAGCTTCACTCTGAGCGCTGGCCTGCGGAGTCAGTTTTAGTGACTGTCTGGCATGGACCGTGAGGAAGTGACAGCCACCCAGCACAGCAGCCGTAACGCAAACGCTTTATTCTGATTATTGTCCACGAAAAGGGAGTTACTTGGAGCGAAGTTCAACCGTAGCACCAAGACGGCACACAATACACGGACGGTAAGCGTTGTCCGTTCGCACGGCTGTGCACTGCACGATCTACAGTAGTGACATGTAGGAGCGTAAGTTGTCCTTTTTCGTTCCTCATTCGGCCTCGGGCGCTGCTGTTACTTTAACTGCCGTGCACCTTAACTTACGAGCAATTAGGTCTCGCCACACACGCAGGCGGAAGTGCAGAGCAAGTGAAAACACGAAGTGACGGTTTCGGTGGCGGAACAGTTGCTCCACCAGCTCCAATTATATTTTCTTCATGTTGCTATGATCTGCACTTACCCTCACAGATTTTTGAAGATCGTAACCTTCGACATTGGCCATCTAACGCTGGCGAACGGCCGCAAACAGGGGCAGTACGTCCTTGTGCAGTTCAGTTCCGCGAGGCTCGCAAACCATCGCATCCCGCTCCTTTAATTCAATTAACATCCTGCCTTCCCCTCCTCCTCTTTTATCTATCCATCTATATATCGCAATCCTTCCAATACGCAACACAGCACGTATTTCCTCTGCCTTTCCCCATCCTCGCAGAGAGAACACTTCGGCAGCCACCCGCGATATTTCCATTATTGCATCGAGGCGTACACGCCGGCGACTTACGAGACCCGTAATGGCGCCATGTCCTGAGCGCATCTGTGGCGCCATCTGGTCTCAAACGGAAGAACTGCGCACTGTAAACTGTCTATCCGAGCAGGAACTCCGGAACAGGGGTGGGGGGGCGGGGGGGGGCGGTAATATAACTTTTAGGTATTAGAGCTAGGCGTTCGGTTGAAATATAGTGCTAGCCAGTTTTTAGCAAAAGCCATATCAGTTTTCAGAATTTTGTAAAACTCGATTACGCTGGATGCAGTGGCCGAAGAATAAGGCGCAGAAAAACAAAATTCTTTTTCTACGCGCGGAGCACGCTCTGCAGCTCTGCGCCTACACCCTCTCTTTCCACGCTTCGGTAAACGGCGGGCCAAAGCCAGCTGACTCCTGTCAAGCATGCTCAACGATAATTGCATCCGCATTTGATGAAAAGGCCGATACGGCGGCTGTCTCGGACCGTCTGCTTTTCGAGGAGATTCTTAGCAACAATCCTTCTGCCAGCAACTGTGCATTGTACTGACGGGGCCACGGCGCCAAACCTCACGAGCTGATCCTTCGCTACTATTTTTTTTGCTTTGCGCTCGTCTCTATTTCGCGGCTTTCTGAAACCAGCCCTGTTGCAAGGTCAACGTAGTTAACAATGAACGCTTCGTCTAGCGTACGGAGAGTCGGCAAGCACGGGGTGGCGTAAAGCGGGTTCGGAGAACAATCTTGTACCGCGCGATGCCGCACAGGGAGGGCTATCTGCCTGGGCCACCGAAGACTACGGAGGCAACCGGACTGACACCGTTGTTGCAGGTTCCAGCGAAACACAGGGACGGGCGCCTGTGGCGACTTCAGCGAGACGGTGCCGATGGACAGAAAGGGGTTTAAAGGATTAGAGCTGTCCTCGCGCGATCTAAGGGTTATTGCTTTGACGGGGCCGAGAACATGGCACGCAGATTTACTGGCGTGCAGAAAAGGATTATCGACTCTGAGCCACGGCCAATATTTGTGCACTGCAGTTACCAGTGCCTATACTTGGCACTCCAGAAGGTTGCAAGGAACTGTGATATCATCGGCGATGCTCGGAACATTGTAAAGGATGTTAGATTGAATTGAATTTATTTTCTCCAGAACAACTGGAAGAATTTTCAGCCAAAAAGCTGCTTTTTCAGCTTGACTGGGCCCGGAAAACCTTTAGATAGCAGTGGCTTCGACAGATGCGGTGACAGAAATAAAAATAAGAAAGATATAACAAAGGAGAAGAAATATACGCAGTATAAAATACAAGCAATTAATACTTAATAAATACAATTGTATGGTTAAAACTATAGCTTCTAGGCTCCTCTAATGCAGAATACTGTGTAATCAAGAAATACACATGTAACAGAATCACAAAGATGTACTTAATGTTCACTAATACATTAGTTGAACGTATGTACATAAATGAAAAGCAGAATATACACATCAAGTTGTATGAAATATTCAAAATTTTAGAGAAATGCACAAAAATGTCTGTGTACATCACAGTGCGCCTAGAGAATCAGGAGTAGTGAATCTAAAATATACCTCAAAACTCTACAAAATATTGTCGCAATTCTTTGAATCAGAAAATTGTGGTATGTTTTTATTTGTTCAGTACTTTAGGAAGATTGTGTTGCAATGTTTGGAGTGTATAATTAGTTCTAAAATGAGGAACAAACCAAGTATCCGTGCTGCGGGTATTGGCAGAGTTATGTTGAATTTTTAGGGACGCTGTTTCAGTTATAAAGGCCTTGTAAGAACTATTAGAAAAAGAAAACAAACGGGGGTAGCAGCCGGAATTCATGCATGTTGTCAATGCTGATAATGTTATACAATGGAAACAAAACGTTTGTGGGGGTAAGTAGTGTACGTTTGCGATGTGAGGAAGGGTTTTCTTTTGGAGGCACAGAATCTTCACGATATTTGTTTTCGTAGTGGTTGCCCATATTAAGCTGCTGTAATTAATATGAGATTCGAAGAGCGAGGGTAGCAGCGTTCAGCATCGTGACAGTGCTCCTGTTGTCGCAGCGAGCCTTTAACAGATGTTACTCACCTGTGTACGCCAGCTGAGATTAGATGAGAAAACAACTCCCAGAATTTTGTGCTCATGCACAATTTCAGTCTCATTATCAGCATATCTAAATGCGTGTTGAATGTTAAGTGGCTTATTTTTTGCCCGGAAGATAATCGCTTTTGTTAATTTGTTAATTAATATTTATGTTATTGTGCTGCGACCTGAGCAAGAGCACATAATTGCATTTTAATACTAATCTGGGTACACTTGGACCAGAAATTAAGACTGTGCTGTCATCTGCATATATTATGAACTTCGCCGTTTGTTCAAATGAAACAATATATATATATATATATATATATATATATATATATATATATATATATATATATATATATATATATATATAGTAATAAAGGCTCCAAAACACTTCCTTGTGTTACACCATGGGTAACTGTTAAGAAATTTGACTGTTCATTATCGACGCATACGCACTGAGTTCTACCACACATAAATGATCGAAACAGTTCCAGTGGTATGCTCTGAATTCCGTTGAGTGAAAGTTTATGTAGTAGTATATCGTGATTAAGACAATCAAAGGCCTTCGTGAAGTCAATAAAGAAGCCTAAGGTATAATTCTTTTTTGTATAGTTTGTAGTATATTTTCTTTCAGAGTCAATAAGGATGTCCCTGTTGATCTATTTTTCCGAAATCCATGTTGGGCTTTTGTTAGCACTTTATGCTTATCTAGAAAAAGAAGTATTCGATCATAAATTAGTTTCCCTAGCCCCTTTGAATATATAGGAAGAACAGATATTGGTCTGTAATTTGAAACCAATTTTTTTTCGCCTCCCTAATGAACTGCAGTTAATCTAGTTTTCTTCATGGCAACTGGAAATACGCCATTTTCAATGACAAATTTATAGATATGAGTTAGAACAGAAATAATATGCTCCAAAAATATGTAACAGGCTTTACTTGCCTATTATTTACATCAAATGCTGTTGGCTAGGCTCAAATGCTGTTGGTTGGCTGCAAAAACATACTTTCGGGAACATTCATTCATTCATTTATTTATTGATACTGTCAGCCTTTCTCAGGCTATTACAGGAGTGGAAAACCTAATAGATACGCATTCCAAACAAGGTACATTTGACGACTACGACATGGACACAAGAGACATATAGGAAAAATGAGACAGTAGATAAGAAAACGCATGTGCTGAGGCAGAACTATTATATTGGTGTACTACGGTCCAGGTAAGATTTCAGGCATTCTAGAAAGGCACAGAGGGAGTTAATATTTACAATAGAATCATACAGCATGTTTCATTCTTTAATAACACGAGGAAAAAATCTGTACTTAAAACAATCATTATACGAACGCGGCACAGGAATGTACATGGAATGGCGATGTCTCGATGTCTCATTAGGGTGTATTGTAAAATAGGGTGATGTGTTGATATTCAAATGGACATGAATTAAAAGGTAAAAAAACTTCAGCCTATCTACCTTAGCGCAGTATTATAAACTTTCAAGGTTTGCTAATTTACATAATTCAGTTCGTGAATTAGGCGATATTTATTGAAGATAAAACGGGAAGCAAGTTTCTGAACATTCTCAAATTTTATTTTATTAGTAGTGGTGTACGGATCCGAAAGAATCTTGCCATATTCAATTACAGGTTTTACAACGGTGTTAGAAGTGACAGTTTTTACATCTGGAGTTTCATTACGGATTTTGCGGCTTAGTCCCCAAATTGCTTTGCGTGCCTTGAAGCATACAATTATTGAAGTGTGTATTCCAGTATAGGTCAGAAGTGAAGGTTAAGCCGAGATACTTGTGCTGTTGTACTGTATTAACTGGTTTGCCTGCACTAGAGTAAGGGTATATCATTAATTTTTTTTCTAGTAACAGACATAATTACGGATTTGTCAGAGTTAAGCACCATTTGCCACTTAGCGTACCAATGTTCTATTGCATGCAGATAAGCGTTTAGATCTTCTTGATTAGTTGGAGTATTAATTGTTTTGTATACCACATAATCATCAGCGAACAGTCTGATTGGAACCGTGATAGCTTTTGGGAGGTCATTTATGCAAACCAGAAATAAAAAGTGGGCCCAAGACACTTCCCTGTGGAACACCTGAAACCACCGGGAAAGGAGACGATTAATAAGCTTCGAGCTGTTCAAATTGTTCATTTATGAAAACCACAAATAAAACGGGGGCCCAAGACACTTCCCTGTGGAACACCTGAAACCACCGGGAAGAAGACGATTGATAACCTTCGAGGTGTTCAAACTGTTCATTTATGAAAACCAGAAATAAAAGGGGGCCCAAGGCACTTCCTTGTGGAACACCAGAAACCACCGGGGAAGAAGACGATTGATAACCTTCGAGGTGTTCAAACTGTTCATTTATGAAAACCAGAAATAAAAGGGGGCTCAAGACACTTCCTTGTGGAACACCTGAAACCACCAGGAAGAAGACAATTGATAACCTTCGAGGTGTTAAAACTGTTCATTTATGAAAACCAGAAATAAAACGGTGCCCAAGACACCTCTCTGTGGAACACCTGAAACAACCGCGGAAGAAGACGATTGATAACCTTCGAGGTGTTCAAACTGTTCATTTATGAAAACCAGAAATAAAAGGGGGCCCAAAACACTTCCCTGTGGAACACCTGAAACCACCAGGAAGAAGATGATTGATAACCTTCGAGGTGTTCAAACTGTTCATTTATGAAAACCAGAAAAAAAAGGGGGCCCAAGACACTTCCCTCTGAACACCAGAAACCACCGGGGAAGAAGAAGATTGATAACCTTTGAGGTGTTCAAACTGTTCATTTATGGAAACCAGAAATAAAAGGGGGCCCAAGGCACTTCTCTGTGGAACTCTTGAAACTACCGGGGAAGACGACGATTGATAACGTTCCAGGTGTTCAATTCATTTCTGGAAACCAGGAATAAAAAGGGGCCCAAGACACTTCCCTGTGGTACACCTGAAGCCACCGGGAAGAAGACGATTGATAACCTTCCAGGTGTTCGAACTGTTCATTTTTGAAAACCAGAAACAAAAGGGGGCCCAAGACACTTTCCTGTGGAACACCTGAAACAACCGCGGGAGAAGACGATTGATAACCTTCGAGGTGTTCAAACTGTTCATTTATGAAAACCAGAAATAAAAGGGGGATCAAGGCACTTCCCTGTGGAACACCTGGATCCACCGGGGAAGAAGACGATTGATAATCTTCGAGGTGTTCAAACTGTTCATTTATGAAAACCAGAAATAAAAGGGGGCCCAAGACACTTCTCTGTGGAACACCTGAAACCTCCGGGGAAGAAGACAATTGATAACCTTCGAGCTGTTCAAACTGTTCATTTATGAAAACCAGAAATAAAAGGTGGCCCAAGAGACTTCCCTGTGGAACACCTGAAACCACCGGGGAAGAAGACGATTGATAACCTTCGAGCTGTTCAAACTGTTCATGAAGGAAAGGTAGGAAGTAAACCAGTTTGTTATTTTAAAGTTCCTGGATATAGCATAGCATAGCATACACTATGAATAGCCATATCCAAACTTGCTGGGTTATTTTTGATTGGTATAGATTTATTAAAATGTTCATTAAAATGTTCCGCGAGTGCCATTCCTGTCAATTCGGAGTTGTTAAAAGTAATTCCGTTTGGCTCTTTCTATTAGAAAAAGAAAACAAACGGGGGTTTCATTATAAGTGGTGTGTGTGTGTGTGTGTGTGTGTGTGTGTGTGTGTGTGTGTGTGTGTGTGTGTGTGTGTGTGTGTGTGTGTGTGTGTGTGTGTGTGTGTGTGTGTGTGTGTGTGTGTGTGTGTGTGTGTGTGTGTGTGTGTGTGTGTGTGTGTGTGTGTGTGTGTGTTGGCAGAGGTATGTTGAATTTTTAGGGACGCTGTTTCAGTTATAAAGGCCTTGTAAGAACTATTAGAAAAAGAAAACAAACGGGGGTAGCAGCCGGAATTCATGCATGTTGTCAATGCTGATAATGTTATACAATGGAAACAAAACGTTTGTTGGGGTAAGTAGTGTACGTTTGCGATGTGAGGAAGGGTTTTCTTTTGGAGGCACAGAATCTTCACGATATTTGTTTTCGTAGTGTTTGCCCATATTAAGCTGCTGTAATTAATATGAGATTCGAAGAGTGAGGGTAGCAGCGTTCAGCATCGTGACAGTGCTCCTGTTGTCGCAGCGAGCGTTTAACAGATGTTACTCACCTGTGTTTGCCAGCTGAGATTAGATGAGAATACAACTCCCAGAATTTTGTGCTCATGCACAATTTCAGTCTCATTATCAGCATATCTAAATGCGTGTTGAATGTTAAGTGCCTTATTTTTTCCCCGGAAGATAATTGCTTTTGTTAATTTGTTAATTAATATTTATGTTATTGTGCTGCGACCTGAGCAAGAGCACATAATTGCATTTTAATACTAATCTGGGTACACTTGGACCAGAAATTAAGACTGTGCTGTCATCTGCATATATTATGAACTTCGCCGTTTGTTCAAATGTAACAATATATATATATATATATATATATATATATATATATATATATATATATATATATATATATATATATATATTAATAAAGGCTCCAAAACACTTCCTTGTGTTACACCATGGGTAACTGTTAAGAAATTTGACTGTTCATTATAGACGCATACGCACTGAGTTCTACCACACATAAATGATCGAAACAGTTCCAGTGGTATGCTCTGAATTCCGTAGAGTGAAAGTTTATGTAGTAGTATATCGTGATTAAGACAATCAAAGGCCTTCGTGAAGTCAATAAAGAAGCCTAAGGCATAATTCTTTTTTGTATAGTTTGTAGTATATTTTCTTTCAGAGTCAATAAGGATGTCCCTGTTGATCTATTTTTCCGAAATCCATGTTGGGCTTTTGTTAGCACTTTATGCTTATCTAGAAAAAGGAGTATTCGATCATAAATTAGTTTCCCTAGCCCCTTTGAATATATAGGAAGAACAGATATTGGTCTGTAATTTGAAACCAATTTTTTTTCGCCTCCCTAATGAACCGCAGTTAATCTAGTTTTCTTCATGGCAACTGGAAATACGCCATTTTCAATGACAAATTTATAGATATGAGTTAGAACAGAAATAATATGCTCCAAAAATATGTAACAGGCTTTACTTGCCTATTATTTACATCAAATGCTGTTGGCTTGGCTCAAATGCTGTTGGTTGGCTGCAAAAACATACTTTCGGGAACATTCATTCATTCATTCATTCATTTATTTATTGATACTGTCAGCCTTTCTCAGGCTATTACAGGAGTGGAAAACCTAATACATACACATTCCAAGCAAGGTACATTTGACGACTACGACATGGACACAAGAGACATATAGGAATAATGAGACAGTAGATAAGAAAACGCATGTGCTGAGGCAGAACTATTATATTGGTGTACTACGGTCCAGGTAAGATTTCAGGCATTCTAGAAAGGCACAGAGGGAGTTAATATTTACAATAGAATCATACAGCATGTTTCATTCTTTAATAACACGAGGAAAAAATCTGTACTTAAAACAATCATTATAAGAACGCGGCACAGGAATGTACATGGAATGGCGATGTCTTGATGTCTCATTAGGGTGTATTGTAAAATAGGGTGATGTGTTGATATTCAAATGGACATGAATTAAAAGGTAAAAAAACTTCAGCCTATCTACCTTAGCGCAGTATAATAAACTTTCAAGGTTTGCTAATTTACATATTTCAGTTCGTGAATTAGTTAGGCGATCTTCATTGAAGATAAAACGGGAAGCAAGTTTCTGAACATTTTCAAATTTTATTTTATTAGTAGTGGTGTACGGATCCGAAAGAATCTTGCCATATTCAATTACAGGTTTTACAACGGTGTTAGAAGTGACTGTTTTTACATCTGGAGTTTCATTACGGATTTCGCGGCTTAGTCCCCAAATTGCTTTGCGTGCCTTGGAGCATACAATTATTGAAGTGTGTATTCCAGTATAGGTCAGAAGTGAAGGTTAAGCCGAGATACTTGTGCTGTTGTACTGTATTAACTGGTTTGCCTGCACTAGAGTAAGGGTATATCATTATTTTTTTTTCTAGTAACAGACATAATTACGGATTTGTCAGAGTTAAGCACCATTTGCCACTTAGCGTACCAATCTTCTATTGCATGCAGATAAGCGTTTAGATCTTCTTGATTAGTTGGAGTATTAATTGTTTTGTATACCACATAATCATCAGCGAACAGTCTGATTGGAACCGTGATAGCTTATGAGAGGTCATTTATGCAAACCAGAAATAAAAAGTGGGCCCAAGACACTTCCCTGTGGAACACCTGAAACCACCGGGGAAGGAGACGATTAATAAGCTTCGAGCTGTTCAAATTGTTCATTTATGAAAACCACAAATAAAACGGGGGCCCAAGACACTTCCCTGTGGAACACCTGAAACCACCGGGAAGAAGACGATTGATAACCTTCGAGGTGTTCAAACTGTTCATTTATGAAAACCAGAAATAAAAGGGGGCCCAAGGCACTTCCTTGTGGAACACCAGAAACCACCGGGGAAGAAGACGATTGATAACCTTCGAGGTGTTCAAACTGTTCATTTATGAAAACCAGAAATAAAAGGGGGCTCAAGACACTTCCTTGTGGAACACCTGAAACCACCAGGAAGAAGACAATTGATAACCTACGAGGTGTTAAAACTGTTCATTTATGAAAACCAGAAATAAAACGGTGCCCAAGACACCTCTCTGTGGAACACCTGAAACAACCGCGGAAGAAGACGATTGATAACCTTCTAGGTGTTCAAACTGTTCATTTATGAAAACCAGAAATAAAAGGGGGCCCAAAACACTTCCCTGTGGAACACCTGAAACCACCAGGAAGAAGATGATTGATAACATTCGAGGTGTTCAAACTGTTCATTTATGAAAACCAGAAAAAAAAGGGGGCCCAAGACACTTCCCTCTGAACACCAGAAACCACCGGGGAAGAAGAAGATTGATAACCTTTGAGGTGTTCAAACTGTTCATTTATGGAAACCAGAAATAAAAGGGGGCCCAAGGCACTTCTCTGTGGAACTCTTGAAACTACCGGGGAAGACGACGATTGATAACGTTCCAGGTGTTCAAACTGTTCATTTCTGGAAACCAGGAATAAAAAGGGGCCCAAGACACTTCCCTGTGGTACACCTGAAGCCACCGGGAAGAAGACGATTGATAACCTTCCAGGTGTTCGAACTGTTCATTTTTGAAAACCAGAAACAAAAGGGGGCCCAAGACACTTTCCTGTGGAACACCTGAAACAACCGCGGGAGAAGACGATTGATAACCTTCGAGGTGTTCAAACTGTTCATTTATGAAAACCAGAAATAAAAGGGGGATCAAGGCACTTCCCTGTGGAACACCTGGATCCACCGGGGAAGAAGACGATTGATAATCTTCGAGGTGTTCAAACTGTTCATTTATGAAAACCAGAAATAAAAGGGGGCCCAAGACACTTCTCTGTGGAACACCTGAAACCTCCGGGGAAGAAGACAATTGATAACCTTCGAGCTGTTCAAACTGTTCATTTATGAAAACCAGAAATAAAAGGTGGCCCAAGAGACTTCCCTGTGGAACACCTGAAACCACCGGGGAAGAAGACGATTGATAACCTTCGAGCTGTTCAAACTGTTCATGAAGGAAAGGTAGGAAGTAAACCAGTTTGTTATTTTAAAGTTCCTGGATATAGCATAGCATAGCATACACTATGAATAGCCATATCCAAACTTGCTGGGTTATTTTTGATTGGTATAGATTTATTAAAATGTTCATTAAAATGTTCTGCGAGTGCCATTCCTGTCAATTCGGAGTTGTTAAAAGTAATTCCGTTTGGCTCTTTCTATTAGAAAAAGAAAACAAACGGGGGTTTCATTATAAGTGGTGTGTGTGTGTGTGTGTGTGTGTGTGTGTGTGTGTGTGTGTGTGTGTGTGTGTGTGTGTGTGTGTGTGTGTGTGTGTGTGTGTGTGTGTGTGTGTGTGTGTGTGTGTGTGTGTGTGTGTGTGTGTGTGTGTGTGTGTGTGTGTGTGTGTGTGTGTGTGTGTGTGTGTGTGTGTGTGTGTGTGTGTGTGTGTGTGTGTGTGTGTGTGTGTGTGTGTGTGTGTGTGTGTGTGTGTGTGTGTGTGTGTGTGTGTGTGTGTGTGTGTGTGTGTGTGTGTGTGTGTGTGTGTGTGTGTGTGTGTGTGTGTGTGTGTGTGTGTGTGTGTGTGTGTGTGTGTGTGTGTGTGTGTGTGTGTGTGTGTGTGTGTGTGTGTGTGTGTGTGTGTGTGTGTGTGTGTGTGTGTGTGTGTGTGTGTGTGTGTGTGTGTGTGTGTGTGTGTGTGTGTGTGTGTGTGTGTGTGTGTGTGTGTGTGTGTGTGTGTGTGTGTGTGTGTGTGTGTGTGTGTGTGTGTGTGTGTGTGTGTGTGTGTGTGTGTGTGTGTGTGTGTGTGTGTGTGTGTGTGTGTGTGTGTGTTGGCAGAGGTATGTTGAATTTTTAGGGACGCTGTTTCAGTTATAAAGGCCTTGTAAGAACTATTAGAAAAAGAAAACAAACGGGGGTAGCAGCCGGAATTCATGCATGTTGTCAATGCTGATAATGTTATACAATGGAAACAAAACGTTTGTTGGGGTAAGTAGTGTACGTTTGCGATGTGAGGAAGGGTTTTCTTTTGGAGGCACAGAATCTTCACGATATTTGTTTTCGTAGTGGTTGCCCATATTAAGCTGCTGTAATTAATATGAGATTCGAAGAGTGAGGGTAGCAGCGTTCAGCATCGTGACAGTGCTCCTGTTGTCGCAGCGAGCGTTTAACAGATGTTACTCACCTGTGTTTGCCAGCTGAGATTAGATGAGAATACAACTCCCAGAATTTTGTGCTCATGCACAATTTCAGTCTCATTATCAGCATATCTAAATGCGTGTTGAATGTTAAGTGCCTTATTTTTTCCCCGGAAGATAATTGCTTTTGTTAATTTGTTAATTAATATTTATGTTATTGTGCTGCGACCTGAGCAAGAGCACATAATTGCATTTTAATACTAATCTGGGTACACTTGGACCAGAAATTAAGACTGTGCTGTCATCTGCATATATTATGAACTTCGCCGTTTGTTCAAATGTAACAATATATATATATATATATATATATATATATATATATATATATATATATATATATATATATATATATATATATATATATATATATATATATATATAGTAATAAAGGCTCCAAAACACTTCCTTGTGTTACACCATGGGTAACTGTTAAGAAATTTGACTGTTCATTATAGACGCATACGCACTGAGTTCTACCACACATAAATGATCGAAACAGTTCCGGTGGTATGCTCTGAATTCCGTAGAGTGAAAGTTTATGTAGTAGTATATCGTGATTAAGACAATCAAAGGCCTTCGTGAAGTCAATAAAGAAGCCTAAGGCATAATTCTTTTTTGTATAGTTTGTAGTATATTTTCTTTCAGAGTCAATAAGGATGTCCCTGTTGATCTATTTTTCCGAAATCCATGTTGGGCTTTTGTTAGCACTTTATGCTTATCTAGAAAAAGGAGTATTCGATCATAAATTAGTTTCCCTAGCCCCTTTGAATATATAGGAAGAACAGATATTGGTCTGTAATTTGAAACCAATTTTTTTTCGCCTCCCTAATGAACCGCAGTTAATCTAGTTTTCTTCATGGCAACTGGAAATACGCCATTTTCAATGACAAATTTATAGATATGAGTTAGAACAGAAATAATATGCTCCAAAAATATGTAACAGGCTTTACTTGCCTATTATTTACATCAAATGCTGTTGGCTTGGCTCAAATGCTGTTGGTTGGCTGCAAAAACATACTTTCGGGAACATTCATTCATTCATTCATTTATTTATTGATACTGTCAGCCTTTCTCAGGCTATTACAGGAGTGGAAAACCTAATACATACACATTCCAAGCAAGGTACATTTGACGACTACGACATGGACACAAGAGACATATAGGAATAATGAGACAGTAGATAAGAAAACGCATGTGCTGAGGCAGAACTATTATATTGGTGTACTACGGTCCAGGTAAGATTTCAGGCATTCTAGAAAGGCACAGAGGGAGTTAATATTTACAATAGAATCATACAGCATGTTTCATTCTTTAATAACACGAGGAAAAAATCTGTACTTAAAACAATCATTATAAGAACGCGGCACAGGAATGTACATGGAATGGCGATGTCTTGATGTCTCATTAGGGTGTATTGTAAAATAGGGTGATGTGTTGATATTCAAATGGACATGAATTAAAAGGTAAAAAAACTTCAGCCTATCTACCTTAGCGCAGTATAATAAACTTTCAAGGTTTGCTAATTTACATATTTCAGTTCGTGAATTAGTTAGGCGATCTTCATTGAAGATAAAACGGGAAGCAAGTTTCTGAACATTTTCAAATTTTATTTTATTAGTAGTGGTGTACGGATCCGAAAGAATCTTGCCATATTCAATTACAGGTTTTACAACGGTGTTAGAAGTGACTGTTTTTACATCTGGAGTTTCATTACGGATTTCGCGGCTTAGTCCCCAAATTGCTTTGCGTGCCTTGGAGCATACAATTATTGAAGTGTGTATTCCAGTATAGGTCAGAAGTGAAGGTTAAGCCGAGATACTTGTGCTGTTGTACTGTATTAACTGGTTTGCCTGCACTAGAGTAAGGGTATATCATTATTTTTTTTTCTAGTAACAGACATAATTACGGATTTGTCAGAGTTAAGCACCATTTGCCACTTAGCGTACCAATCTTCTATTGCATGCAGATAAGCGTTTAGATCTTCTTGATTAGTTGGAGTATTAATTGTTTTGTATACCACATAATCATCAGCGAACAGTCTGATTGGAACCGTGATAGCTTATGAGAGGTCATTTATGCAAACCAGAAATAAAAAGTGGGCCCAAGACACTTCCCTGTGGAACACCTGAAACCACCGGGGAAGGAGACGATTAATAAGCTTCGAGCTGTTCAAATTGTTCATTTATGAAAACCACAAATAAAACGGGGGCCCAAGACACTTCCCTGTGGAACACCTGAAACCACCGGGAAGAAGACGATTGATAACCTTCGAGGTGTTCAAACTGTTCATTTATGAAAACCAGAAATAAAAGGGGGCCCAAGGCACTTCCTTGTGGAACACCAGAAACCACCGGGGAAGAAGACGATTGATAACCTTCGAGGTGTTCAAACTGTTCATTTATGAAAACCAGAAATAAAAGGGGGCTCAAGACACTTCCTTGTGGAACACCTGAAACCACCAGGAAGAAGACAATTGATAACCTACGAGGTGTTAAAACTGTTCATTTATGAAAACCAGAAATAAAACGGTGCCCAAGACACCTCTCTGTGGAACACCTGAAACAACCGCGGAAGAAGACGATTGATAACCTTCGAGGTGTTCAAACTGTTCATTTATGAAAACCAGAAATAAAAGGGGGCCCAAAACACTTCCCTGTGGAACACCTGAAACCACCAGGAAGAAGATGATTGATAACCTTCGAGGTGTTCAAACTGTTCATTTATGAAAACCAGAAAAAAAAGGGGGCCCAAGACACTTCCCTCTGAACACCAGAAACCACCGGGGAAGAAGAAGATTGATAACCTTTGAGGTGTTCAAACTGTTCATTTATGGAAACCAGAAATAAAAGGGGGCCCAAGGCACTTCTCTGTGGAACTCTTGAAACTACCGGGGAAGACGACGATTGATAACGTTCCAGGTGTTCAAACTGTTCATTTCTGGAAACCAGGAATAAAAAGGGGCCCAAGACACTTCCCTGTGGTACACCTGAAGCCACCGGGAAGAAGACGATTGATAACCTTCCAGGTGTTCGAACTGTTCATTTTTGAAAACCAGAAACAAAAGGGGGCCCAAGACACTTTCCTGTGGAACACCTGAAACAACCGCGGAAAAAGACGATTGATAACCTTAGAGGTGTTCAAACTGTTCATTTATGAAAACCAGAAATAAAAGGGGGCCCAAGGCACTTCCCTGTGGAACACCTGGAACCACCAGGGAAGAAGACGATTGATAATCTTCGAGGTGTTCAAACTGTTCATTTATGAAAACCAGAAATAAAAGGGGGCCCAAGACACTTCTCTGTGGAAAACATGAAACCTCCGGGGAAGAAGACAATTGATAACCTTCGAGCTGTTCAAACTGTTCATTTATGAAAACCAGAAATAAAAGGGGGCCCAAGACACTTTCCTGTGGAACACCTGAAACCACCGGGGAAGAAGACGATTGATAACCTTCGAGGTGTTCAAACTGTTCATGAAGGAATAGTAGGAAGTAAACCAGTTTGTTATTTTAGAGTTCCTGGATATAGCATAGCATAGCATACACTATGAATAGCCATATCCAAACTTGCTGGGTTATTTTTGATTGGTATAGATTTAATAAAATGTTCATTAAAATGTTCCGCGAGTGCCATTCCTGTCAATTCGGAGTTGTTAAAAGTAATTCCGTTTGGCTCTTTCTTTTCCTGCGACCGAAGACATTATTTACTACTTTGCAAACAATATTTAGGCTCTTTCGCGCGATATCAGTGAATAATTCGTGGAAGTACACTTTCTTGACCCGCCTCAATTCAGAATTCAACCTGTTTCTGGCTGCTTTAAAACCATCTACATCGACAGGTGAGCGCGTGCGCAGAACGACATGATAAAGAGTAGTAGTGCTTATGTATAGAATGCAATCCTCGAATCGAAGAACAGGAAGACTGTTTATTCGAGCGTTGTACTTCCTCTGGGTAATGATGCCGGTGAGCAGCATGATTCCAGGCCGAACATCCTGCTGCTACTGCTCTGTACAACGAGGTGGACAGTAAGAGTAAAATCAATGGAAAGGTTCGCTGAAAACTACGAAAGGGTGCGGCCGACTTTGCAGGAACTGGTAGAAACTCAAGGCTCTCTTAGTGGCACCAACAAGACAGCCATAAAAGGATATCAGAAAGTATAAATAAGTTCGAAACTTTATTTGGCATCAACCTTTCTATAGCCTGTTTGGCCTATGAGAAGAATTAGCAAGGATGCTTCAACGCCCAGTTTACCGCGCTGCAGGAGCAAAAAAAGCAGCAGAGGATCTTTGTGACCGCTTGTCAAGACTATGGTCTGACGCCTCATTCGACGTCCTATAGCAGCGGACGAACTCAGGAGCAACAGAGTTAGGCCTAAAGCAACCTCGTGTGCCCAGAGTTTCGCAGCTGCCCAGAAGGCTTCAATTCACCGAAGAGCCTGATGAGCCTGCAGCGTTTGACGGCAAGCCATCGCCGAGAAAGAGTTTTTTTGCCGCTATAGATCGTATTACCAACGTCATCCGACGGATATTTGAACAGCCTGGCAGGGAGCAGCTGATTAGCCTAGAGCGCATTCTGACTGACGCTGCTGAAGGTGGAAACTTCGCGGCAAATAACCTAAATTAGCTTTTAGGCGGACACCCTGCAGATTTTGACACCAGCAGGCTTTCAGCCTAACTCGTGCTTCTCCCAACATGGGTGAAATGATGGACCAGGTTGTCGGGTACCTGCAACTCGTGTTCTCTGTGCTTGCGTCAGCTGCTTCAGGAGAGCGATCTTTCAGCGCTCTAAGACGAGCAAAACCATTTCTGCGCAATCGAATGACGCCTGACTCCCCTTCTCCTCCTCCTCCTCCACGTGCACAAGAAAAGAGCCGCGGACCTCAACTTGGATGCTGTTATGAAAGAGTTCGTGTCTAGAACGGAAGAACGAACAGCAACCTTCGGCCTCCTTTGAAAACTTCTCCTGCCTAACGCCCTCTTGTCATGGCAGCCATGAAGCTTGTCAATCTGCAATAATAGCTTTCTACCAGGTGCTTACGTGTACTTTCGTACTTTCTTCTCTGCTTGTATAAATATATCACATCACATTTGCTCAACTGCGGGAGTGAATTCAGAAATATTAAAAATGATTTTTAACAGCTTTCGAACCCGTTTTGTTATTTGTGCGGTCTGCGCAGGTTCTGAGTAGTTCTGAAATTTTCATCCATTTTTAAAGTGTGCACCAGTGCAGAATAAGTGAATTTGCAAATCAGTAAGAATTAATACGTCTAAAATGAGTTAAAACATTACAATTGCTTTCATTCCTATGACAGTAATTAAAATAACAAATAGTAACGTAGATAAACAAGAATGGACAAATATTAAAAAATAAATAATAAACAGCGTACAAATACAACAATACTTGCCCTCCCGCACCACTCTCAGAAATATTCCGGGGTCCCTGTATACGAGGATGTGCACTCCCCTCTGCAGGGGTGGCCAACAAGTTGGTGCGCACACAGTGACTTTTTCCCGTGTCTCGCATCTTCCACCTGCTTTCACAAAGAATTTGCAGTCCTCCTGCCACTCACTGACATTGTAGCGGCCGCCATCTTTGGCTGAAGAAAAGGCGATGGAAGCCTACGCATAGTAGTAGTAGTAGTGGGGGCTTATTTAAAAAGAAAAAAAAATTAAAGAAAAAGAATGTTGTGTGGCCGCGGCAATTCCTGTCGAATACCTGAAGCACCCCAGCTTCAGCCGGAAGGGGTGAAAGGGAAAGGGAGAGGGCCGCGTACAGTGCGGAAGCTAGCCTGTGCGACTGAACATGGCGCCCGTGGCGTCATGTCTTTATAGAAAAAAAGAAAACTAAGTGACGGTCTTTGCGCCCATGTAATTAACTGCATTCCGTTTCCTTAACACCTGCATTCTTGCAATGATTATTTATTCCCCTATTGAACCATATTTCCTTGCCTCTCATTATCTCGCCCCAGCTGTCTTCAGAAAGACCACTTAACAGGAAACTGAATCACGAAAACATCACTAACATATTGTGACGCTGCTCAAGCGTATAAAAAACTTTCAGACGTAGTTCAACAGTGGTGGCCCTCTGCTTTTATGTGCTATCGGGACGCAGAAGTCGCTTTATCCTTATAAAAGTGGTGAATACGAATATTAAATGTAGAGTGACGCGACACTAATTTTTGGTTGCTGTTCATCGTGTTTTCGAGATGCGTAAGTATGGTTAGATTGGGATGAGAGCAGGGGATAATGTTCAATCGTCAGTGCTTGAGTAACCTCTGATTTTCAGGGGGCATGTCTATAAACACTGAAAACGGAAGGTTGGGAGTAAAATTTGTTGAGAAGAAAGTTAATTTCCAACTGCCTGGGAAGGGTACAACAGTTTGCGATAGGTAACAAGGTGCTAGAAATTATAAGGAAAAACATGACAGCAGGCATGCGGACAACAGGAGTGAAATCAGAGAATGTGAATGTGGGAGCTAAAGTGCATTTTATAAACACTCTAAGGTTAGGACCAGCATCTTAAAGATATTCCTGAGTGAAATATGCAAGAAAAAAGCTATACCTTGGCACACATCGACTATAAACTTGGACTTTAACGAAAAGGCTTCAAATAAAATTGTTGAAAGCAAATATGCGCATTTGAGTACTTTGATTTAAGCAGACATCTCGACACCTCTGCGAGAGGTACAGCATACTTCATGAATACTTTCAGGTTCTGTACTATGGCATACCGCTAGCTGAAGCAGCCATTCATATTTTTGTTTCTTGGCACAGCTGCATCAGACCTTCCCCCGGAGAATTCCTTGTGGCTCATCCCGTGTAATGTCGGTGCACTCTTCTGAAGTATTACCACCGACATTCAAACGAGATCAATAGGTCCCATTATACCATAACTAAACACGTTGTGACGGTTTCCAATAATAGTAAAGGGCAGACATGTCATCAAGTTGTCGCACAAAACGCACATGCAGACCCGCGAGTACTTTTGTAACTGCGCAGAATTTCAGGCCGTTGCGTTTGTATTTTATACATTTCTTTAAACTCTATGTTGGGAACCCTCACATGCATTCTTCCAGCTGAGGCAGAAGTCATCAAATAGTACTTCCAAAGTACTTCCAAAGAAGTCATCAAATTTGATGGCACCAGTTTAAAAGCAAAAAGTTTAGTTTACATAAGTTTAACTTCCCAAAAAGACTCAGGCTATGAGAGACGCCGTAGTGAAGGCCTCCGGAAATTTAGATACCTGGGTGTCATTAACGTGCACTGACATCGCACAGTACACGGGCCTCTAGAATTTCGCCTCCACTGAAATTCGACCGCCGCGGTCGGGATCGAACCCGCGTCTTTCGGGTCAGCAGCCGAGTGCCAAATCACTGAGCCACCGGGGCGGCATTTTAACGCAAAAGTATCTCTCTGAGCTTCGGCAGACGTAACCAGCTACCAAGGGCCACCTTTAATATGCTGGGCGATAAAAAGTTGGATATTAAAATGAAATCGGAAACCTTTTAGAGCGAAGATGCGCCATACCTTTATTATGCTGGGCGATAAAAAGTTGAATATTAAAAAGAAATCGGAAACCATTTAGAGCGAAGATGCGCCATATCGTAGTACCATTATGAACCGATGGTCCTTAAGGGTAACGGAGTGGATTCCAAGAGAAAGCAAGCGCAGCAGGAGACGGCAGAAAGCTATAGGTGGGCGTATGAGATTTATGCTCCTGCTACACGAGCGTTTCAAATGCCTTCGAACCGAATGTCATTCGGCTCGACTGCCAAACTTCCGCTGCTACACAAAGTTTTTCAACGGTATTCGGTTCAGATGACATTCGAGTCGACGGAGCTCCGCGGAGACATTCCAGAATTTGGAATGCGTTCGATACGCGAATACAGCCCGAGCCGACCAATAGGCGTCGCCGCCATCATCGCTTCGCCCCGCCCACAGCCGCGCGACTGCTTTAGGCTCTGTGGCTGCTCATCTCGATACCCGATGCTCGCTTTTTCTTGCTGTTTGTTTAACAAATTGCCCCTTTTCTGTCTAAGTAAGTGCTTGCAGATAATAGTACACCAATGAACATTTACCGCGTGAGCATGAAACTTCCCCAAGAGTGCGCAGACGAGGGCAGTTGGTTGCACTCATACTGTTGTTGGCATCGCTGCCTACGAACAGCTAGCGCTCGTTTGCATGACATAAAACGCATTCTGCGCTTTAGTTCTATTAAATAATCTCTTTAATTTGCTGTGCCCGTGCTTGTTAACGCAGTGCGACAATCTGTGGGAAGCGTCGATACGATCGCTTGCCTGAGAAACTCTTGAGCCGGGCTGCTGACATCGCGTACAACCGGCTCTTGTCGCTAATTGTCCCGACTTCTTCCGGCGTGACCAGTACTTTATTTTAACCTACTTTATCCAGAAGTATTATTGGGGACCATTCGCGCTATTTGAAAGGCATAAATTGTTATCCACAAAATAGCAACGGCGACGAGAGCTGCTGGCCGTAAAGCAGTGCTCGGCGGTCTGGGTAACACCGGTGCTTCCCGTTCATCGTATGCGCGCCCTGCGATGTGAGAAATAGTTGATTTCAGGTCACTGTTGTCAAAACTACACTCGTTGATCATTTGCATTCGCTTAAACTTGTGAATTCGCGATTCACAACCGCCGAATTCACAGACGAACCCTGCGGACTCGCTAGGCCTAGTCGTCGCGGAAGGGAAGGGAGTCGTCGTCGATTAAAATTAATTTGGCAAGCGCTTATCGCTGGTGCGTGTTCAAGTGTGCACATGTGAAATATACCCACTCGTTTCGCTTATTTTCAATACGGATAAGGTAGAAGCGCGAATATACTCACACCGTGTGCTCATTAGCGTGTTTTCGCTCAGCTGCCGGCCTGCCGAGGACATGAAGGCTGACCGTTGGCGTATAAAACTTGTCCCACTACAATCATATGCTTCTGCTGACTCTCACAGTTTCGTTGTCGCACCAGTGTGACCGCAGTGACCACCGCCATCGTCATCGCCGTTGTACACTGAAAACGAGCTGAGCAAATTTCCAATGCGTTCGGAAAGTGTCGTGTAGCAACGCGGGAGTCCGAGGTGCCCGAATGTCATTCCAAGTCTCGAATGCCATCCGACTCAGATGTCATTCGAACGTGCCCGTGTAGCACAGGTATAAGAAGTTTGCAGGGATACGGTGGCCACAGCTGGTACAGGACAAATTTAATTGGAGAGACTTGGGATAGGCCTTTGTCCTGCAGTGGGCGCAGTCAGGCTGATGATGATCATTGTAAATCGCACGTATCAGTGTACGTAAAATTATGATTATTTATACACCTATTTTTATTTCACCGCTACAAAATAAATTATTTTCCGAAAAAGGCAACATTTACGTCATCTCTCTTACACAGCAATCTCTATTGATAAGAGCACTCTGTGAACGTAGTATGTTAATAGTGTAACGCTGAAGCTGCTAATAGCGCTGATTATCTTTGCCGTAGTGGATCGTTAAAAACCACTTCCGATAAAAGCTGTCAGTAAATTTCGGTAACCTTGAGCTTTATTTCATCGAATGACGTGCAAGGCATAGAATTAGGATATTGAACCGAATTTCCTTTTGTTTAAATCACCGCCACTGCACCAAATAAATCTATTCCCTATTTTGGTCAGGAAAGAATAATGGTTGCACATAGCCTAAGTTATGTTTGATTATTGATGCTTACGGCAGTCTAACAGGCGGAATAAAGAGAACACAGAAAAACTAACAAGTTCGGCTCGAGCTAGTTAGAATGGCTTTAGAATCTAGCTAGCTTGCGCACTGTTTCACTCGCCCACGTTATTAGTGCATATGAGTGTTCCTTTATTTGCTTTAGAAGCGCGGAACCCTATAGCAGTGCAGTTAAATTGCACTGATGAATGGAGTATCTATTTCAATCGACGTATGGGGTGCAGCTGCTGTTGCGGTGGGGTTTCAAGACGCTGATCGCATATTGACTAAGTAGGCTACTATAAGCGATGCACACGTGTTTGTGCTAGCCCTGAAATTTCTATCATAGATGTGAATTTTTAATGAAACAAAAATGAAGGCTAACATAATCCGTTCTTTAATAAAAGGAATTGAAGTGAACCGTTTTCGTAGCCTAGCTGTCTCATAACTCCACCTTCGATTTAATGTGATGACATTTTGAGATTTTTTTATCCATGCGGCGGCCGCCGCGGTGGCTGAGTGGTTACGGCGCTCGGCTACCGGCCAGCAAGACGCGGGTTCGATCCCGGCCGTGGTGGTCGAATTTCGATGGAGGCGAAATTCTAGAGGCCCGTGTACTGTGTGATGTCAGTGCACGTTAAAGAACCCCAGGTGGCCGAAATTTCTGGAGCCCTTCACTACGGCGTCTCTCATAGCCTGAGTCGCTTTGGGACGTTAAACCCTCATAAACCATCAACACATTATCCATGCGGTATTATATTTAGGCGTAAGCAGCAGTTGCTGCTAGTTGCTTTCCATTTTAGTAGCGCGCCAGTCGCCTTGAAGTCGGGACTCCCACCTTTCCAGAAAGCTAGCAAACCGATTGAAATGGAGGCGCTACTAAGGATACAAAACACAAAGGAACAGGGCGCACATTGTAAGTGCAAATTTGCAAAAGTTTATTACTCTTTGATGACACATTTTTATACAGATGGCCGGATGTCATGACCACAAGCAATGTTATCCATGCAATCCAGCAGTTTCACCTTGCCTATTTCTTCGCGGCTTTAGTGTGACCGTTTCGGTATCGCTTTTATTGAGTGCGATTGACGGATGCCCAATCCACGTTCTTTCATCGGCAGTTGCAATCAAAAATGCGTAAACAATTTTTCTTCGAATTCTCTTTCATGACCTACTACCTCTGCTCTTTCAAACAGCGGTTCACACCTTCCTTTGCAGCGGTTACAATGCGACGCTAGATTTCCGGGATGGGTAATCTGTTCATTTGTGTTTTGTATCCCTAGTAGCGCGTACATTTCAATACGATGAATCAAATTGCCGGCGTGTTAGCCAGCTTGCAAGCAACCACTTTCACAGAGCAAAGCGCATGCAGACAGTTTTTTCAGGAGAGGTATACAGGAGCAGCAGTGAGAGGAGAGGTGATGCATTTTTCCAACGCGTCCACACTCTATAATATAATGGGCATGCGAGTGATATGCGAGCGTTACGAAAGAGCAGAATTCGCAATCTCATGAGGATTGTATGTAACACCGTTTTATGCGTACTGCATGCCCAAACACGCGCGCACTGACTTTACGGCATGCGATTTTCAGCTCACGTTGTCAACACGCGATCAGCTTTTTGCTTGATATTTTTAATTAGTTTGTTTTTCACTTATATCTTGATCATTCATGGTATGAATTAAATTAACACTGAAATGAAATAAACAAAAAGTAAATAAATATAAAAGTACATAATGAAGTTCAGAAAAGTGTGTTATTCTGTGTCTATTATTGAGGAAGGGGGACGCATCTGTGGTTTTTGGTGCAAAACTATTCCTTGTAAAAGTGCTGTGAAGGGCCAAATTTTTACGTTTTTTCCGAATCGGGTGGACAAAAAAATGTCGCGCAAATGTTTTAAAAATTGATAACATTGCTAATTTAACTATGCATATTTTTTATTGAGCGTTAATGACTCTGTGGCAGGAGTATGGTGACATGCAAAAATTAACATGCAAAAACATCCAGGTATAGGGTTGCAATAATTTTTCTAGCGGGAGGAAATAACATCTACTTCTGAGGCATTGCAAACATAAACATTAATGTTGCAAGGAAGAAACTGTACTTGAAAAAGATAGTACGAGCATGAAAATAAATACATTATTTTTCTTTGTAGATGAAGGCGTGGCGCGTGTGGACGTTACTGATATGCTCGCATATAGGTAGGAGCTTTTTTTTTCTTTCACTATCACGCTTTCCAAAATTGGGGGTCGACCGACACGCATGTCACAGCCAAGGCGAGATGCAAACAAAGTTTGAAGATCAGAAAAAAAAATCACGCGTTCTGGCTAGCTTCGCCTCTTATGTTTCTCCCTCGTCGTGTGGGAAATCTGGCACGACTGCAGCAGACAGCCGATGAGTCAGTAAAGGCGCCGACGCGGGGTCAACTACCGGCATTGACGCGCTGGCGACGGCGACATCCGACGGCATCCTTTCCCTTGTCTGCGGGAAGAAAAGAGGACCGGCTCCACGCCGTCGGCAGGCGAATTTCAGCGAATGGCTTAGAAGCGGACGGCGCCTTAGGGAACAAACGACCTCCCCTATCCTTTCTTCCTATTGCTCCCCTCTATACTTCTCCTCGCTATCCTCTCCCTTTCCCTTTCACATCCGCCGGCTGCCGCTCGGGCGCTTAATTTTTAGGTAGAAATTGCCGCGGCGGGCAACATTCTTTTCGTTCCGTTTTATTTTAAATAAACCACCGCTACTAATTTCCTTGACGGAGAACGCCGACGGCGGACGAGGCAAGCCATCTTTTCCCACGCTACCTGCGGATGACAGAGGACGATCTCGGAAGTGTTGATCTTCCAAGAAGTGGAGTTCAATTGTCGCTTCTGTGGGCGCGTTCCAATACCTCTACGTAGACGGCTACTTCGACGTCTAACCGGACAGTCGCCATCTTTGGACGCGTTCCGTTTCTCACGAAGCAGTCCAAGATGATTGCTCCGCCGATGTCAGCATTGATGCAGGCTAACTTCCTGTCTAAAGCTGGCGGAGCTGACGTACACGGAGCGAGTCGTACTCTTTGCGGGCGTCGTACTGTAGCCGGGTATGGATAGGCACCGTCCTTCAAGTGTGGGTAATTCCTTTAAGTTAATTGGCACGCAAACTACTGGCTAATTAAGCAGTCTTCGTGGATGTGCGATTCGTAGCAGTGATTCACGCAATAGAGTATCGTGCGGTTGAGAGATTTGCTACAGGAGCGGACGTTGTAGGTCTGTTCACATGGTCTGTTTATAATTTGACGATGCCGGCTCTTAGCGCTTCATTTTATGAATAAAAACTCGTCGCTGTCGTTGGGTTCCTCGCCGGCGTTAAGACGGCTGACGTAATGGTTTACAAATGTGTTTTTCTGTTGCTATATTAGCTGCATCAACCCTTTCGAGCGCATTCTTTTTTACGTCTTTAGTATGAAAACAAACACACCGGCATGTTGCGAATTGATTTTAGTCTGTGCAGGATTAAAGCTCGCTGCTGTATTTATGTTTTTAGCCGCCGCCAAGTACCACGTACGGCAGACAGCTTAATGGCACGCATGCGTTTTTCCGTTCCGTTATCACCTTTTGCGCATATTAATTTTGTGTTTACAGTCTTTCGTTTTCTTTTTTATGTTTACAGGGTCATCTGGACGAGGACATTTGAGCAGCACTATCCTCTTGAGGACAACAACAACATTAGCGTCAATAATAAAAAAAATAATGGCGTCGCCTTCGTAGAGCGGACACTTTCCGTCCCTGCTACAAGTAGGCTGACTGATTGGCGCCGCCACAAGTCTGATTTACGCGTAAAATTATTGTAGCAAAATATGTACGAACTGTTGAAAACGCGTTTTTAATGACCGCCATTGCGCAGTTTTTCGATTTCAGAAAGCGCGAGGCTATTCTCAGCAGCTTTTGAACGATCCGTCAACTAATTGCATGCAGAAAACTAAGCAACAGCAAGCTGGTTTCGATGTCCCTGAAAATGTGTCGTATACATTAGGAAAACAGCGAAAGCTCGTCGCTGTCGTCGTCGAGAGCTCCTCGCCGACATATTTTTTTTTTTTTGCGCTAATAGCAGTTACGGGGTCAGCCTAAAGGACGTATTGAACAGTGTACTAGTACTAATTTAGAAAAAAATGTAAAAAAATCAGCACGCAGTTTTTAATTTGCAACAATAGAAAACGGAAGTACGACTGACTTCTCCCACGTGGATAGGAACACTTCTAGAAGGGAATGCGCCATTTGTTGGTCCAAAGCGTAGCTCCAACAGTGCAGTACCGTAGTTTCAACAGTGCGAAAGAATGAATTATGGGGGGGGGGGGGGGGGTAAGGGTTCCTATATACGCGCCGACAATTTTCTAACACTGCGTGATACCTTTAGACATGCCAGTGGCGTTTCGCAATGCCCCACAGAAAACAAAATGGCGACTGCCTTGTGGCTTATGCCTACTCACTCCTTTTGCGTGCTAGAGGTGAGTTTGATGAAGTCGAGAGTGTGACGGAATCCCGTCTGGCCGGGGGGATACATTTCAAAACAAAGAGACGCCGACCAGTAAAACGAAAAAATTGTATTGACGTTTCGGCGCCCAGAACGGGGGCCTTGTTCACAATGGAAACACACCAAGAGGGTTCGTCTTTTTAAAAGCTATAGTAATCGCCGTAAAGATCGCGCGTAAATCGGGTTAAGATTGCCCTCGTTACGATTAAGCGTGTGAGCCGTTGTCTGTATCACCAGGGACTCGAGATGAAGCCGTGATGTTGTCAGTTTCTCTTTTTCGATGATTCTTGCTTTTTCCCAATCTATTCTGTGATTTGCCGTCACCGCGTGCTCTGCCAAGGCGTTATTGCGGGTATCTTCTTTCTGCACATCACGAGCATGTTGCTGTAGGCGCTTCTTGTAACTTCCGGTTTCGCCGATGTAAACACCGTTGCAATCTGCACAAGGGATGGCGTAGACAACTCCTGGGAACTTCTCTTTTGGCAACTGATCTTTGACGTTCATCAGTTGCTGTCGCATTTTCTTGACAGGGACATGGGCAACTTGCACGTCATACTCTCGTAATACACGGGCGAGGCACTCACTTGTTTTCGGCACATAAGGAATAGCCGCACGTTTTTTGGGCGGAAGAGGGGCGTCCGGATGACGAGGCCGTGACAGCCGTCGTTCTGTGGACCTGATGAAATGGCTTGGGTAACCACAGCTAGTGAGATCTTTTCGTACCCTTGACGCGTCCGCAGCGGCGTCAGTGGTGTTCGTGCATATCTTCTTGGCCCACTGCATTAAACTGCTCACAACGGCTCTTTTTTGGGCGGCAGGATGGACGGAACTGAAATGTAGGTAGCGGCCTGTATGTGTAGCCTTTCTATACACGCTAAACGACAACTTCTGGCCTTTCCTTGAGACGAGGACGTCCAGAAAAGGCAGACTGCCGTCCACCTCTTCTTCCAACGTAAACTGAATGGCGTCTTCCTGGCTGTTCAGGTGTGTCAGAAACTGGCTCACCGCGTCCTTGTGCAGAATGCAAAAGCAGTCGTCGATGTAACGGAAGAAGACCTTGGGGGCAGGGTGAAAGGAGGTTAACGCGCGTCGCTCCAATGACTCCATGGTGAGGTTAGCGGCCGTCACCGAAACAGAAGCACCCATGGGGGTCCCATGGACTTGCTTGTAGTAGTTTCCCCTAAAAACAAAGTAGGTATTGCTCAGGCAGAAAGCAAGCAGCCGGCGCAGGTCCCGTGCTTCTAATGGCGATCTTTCCGGTAGAGAGGCATCGCTATCGAGCGCAGCGGTGCATACGTCGACAGCAAGGTCAGTCGGTACACTCGTGAACAGGGACTTCACGTCGAAAGACACCATCAATTCACTGTCTTCGATCAGGGTGTTGCGGGTCTTCTCAACGCGCCAGCGTTTTATGGCTTGCCAAAGATACATAAACCAGGAGTTTCAATGCGACCTATCGTGGATTTTACCCGCTCCCCTCTGCACAGCCTCTCCAAATTCTTGCACCGTGTTCTTTCCCCGCTTGTTGGCCATGGGACTTGCCACGTTCGCAACTCATACGACTTTGTTGAGAAGACCCGCAACACCCTGATCAAAGACAGTGAATTGATGGTGTCTTTCGACGTGAAGTCCCTGTTCACGAGTGTACCGACTGACCTTGCTGTCGACGTATGCACCGCTGCGCTCGATAGCGATGCCTCTCTACCGGAAAGATCGCCATTAGAAGCACGGGACCTGCGCCGGCTGCTTGCTTTCTGCCTGAGCAATACCTACTTTGTTTTTAGGGGAAACTACTACAAGCAAGTCCATGGGACCCCCATGGGTGCTTCTGTTTCGGTGACGGCCGCTAACCTCACCATGGAGTCATTGGAGCGACGCGCGTTAACCTCCTTTCACCCTGCCCCCAAGGTCTTCTTCCGTTACATCGACGACTGCTTTTGCATTCTGCACAAGGACGCGGTGAGCCAGTTTCTGACACACCTGAACAGCCAGGAAGACGCCATTCAGTTTACGTTGGAAGAAGAGGTGGACGGCAGTCTGCCTTTTCTGGACGTCCTCGTCTCAAGGAAAGGCCAGAAGTTGTCGTTTAGCGTGTATAGAAAGGCTACACATACAGGCCGCTACCTACATTTCAGTTCCGTCCATCCTGCCGCCCAAAAAAGAGCCGTTGTGAGCAGTTTAATGCAGTGGGCCAAGAAGATATGCACAAACACCACTGACGCCGCTGCGGACGCGTCAAGGGTACGAAAAGATCTCACTAGCTGTGGTTACCCAAGCCATTTCATCAGGTCCACAGAACGACGGCTGTCACGGCCTCGTCATCCGGACGCCCCTCTTCCGCCCAAAAAACGTGCGGCTATTCCTTATGTGCCGAAAACAAGTGAGTGCCTCGCCCGTGTATTACGAGAGTATGACGTGCAAGTTGCCCATGTCCCTGTCAAGAAAATGCGACAGCAACTGATGAACGTCAAAGATCAGTTGCCAAAAGAGAAGTTCCCAGGAGTTGTCTACGCCATCCCTTGTGCAGATTGCAACGGTGTTTACATCGGCGAAACCGGAAGTTACAAGAAGCGCCTACAGCAACATGCTCGTGATGTGCAGAAAGAAGATACCCGCAATAACGCCTTGGCAGAGCACGCGGTGACGGCAAATCACAGAATAGATTGGGAAAAAGCAAGAATCATCGAAAAAGAGAAACTGACAACATCACGGCTTCATCTCGAGTCCCTGGTGATACAGACAACGGCTCACACGCTTAATCGTAACGAGGGCAATCTTAACCCGATTTACGCGCGATCTTTACGGCGATTACTATAGCTTTTAAAAAGACGAACCCTCTTGGTGTGTTTCCATTGTGAACAAGGCCCCCGTTCTGGGCGCCGAAACGTCAATACAATTTTTTCGTTTTACTGGTCGGCGTCTCTTTGTTTTGAAATAGAGGTGAGTTTACAAAAAAAAACAGATGTTCATCATTCAAGATACTTCCAGAAATCTCCTCAAGGAATAGCCAGCAATTCCGTCTATTTACCTGCAGTGTTACCTCGCACGAAAGTGGCTCCCCAGATTTAAGCTGTGCACAGCCTACGACGTTCGCTTCCGAGCCAAGTGGGACTCTTTAGTAGCATTCCTGGAATCTTCGGAGGGGCGACGGCAACTCCTCTTGCCATTGCGCTCGTGCACGAATGTTGCTGTGTACACCCTGTTTTCGAGTTGGGAAATCGCATTTGATGTCTGGCGTTCGTCACTTTCATATCGTTTCTTGTCATACTTGAAGGTTAGAAAAAATGTCTATAAAAATGCGTTTGAAGAAAAGCCAGTACCTGACAGGCACAAAACGATTTTCATATACCTGTAAGTGCTTTGGCATGCATCATGAAAAGTGCTCAGACCGAACACATACGACAAAAAGCGAGCAACCACCCTACACGAGGGCCAGCTTTCAAGTAAACGTGTTTTGGACGCTTCAGATCAAGCCTAGATATGGCCCCATGCCCACAATTCCGCGGCACTTGCATAAATTAAAACAAATAATACGGTTATCAGGAAAAACAAAGTGCGTGAGTGCCGCGCGTGGACAATTAGTACCATGAAAAGGCGCATGCTGCGGAAAATGTAAATTTGATGCTAACTGTAAATTGGAGAACAAACAGGAAAAAAAATATGTTTGTGTTTGTCGATGGCTACTTTCGAGTGGGCGGTTAATTTTTTTTTACCTTATGTGCATGCCGTACTTATGCTTAAACTAAGATATCTAACTTTTCGCGCAGCTTAACAGTGGCGGCAAACAAAAGTAGGGTATATTATTTATATTTATCATCTTCAGATATTAAGAAGTTCAAAGAAGCACATAAAGAAAACAAATGAGCTTAAGGAAAACGAAATGGTATGCGGTGATGTGCTGGTTTTTTCTTCTTGCTTTCTTTTGATTTTTTTTTCATTTGTCACATCACTTGCTGCCAATGTTCAGCAAAAGGTTCTTGTTTGTGCTATTCTATCGCCTCGTGTCCCGTTGTTGTTTCGCTGTGAGCAAAAATGCTGACAATGTGCTTAGAGAAGTTCGCACACATTTGGTGAAAGAACATTCAACGTCGTAGCTGTCATTTAAACACACAAAAGCATTGCAGCAAGCCGTCGATCGTTTATGGTTCATGAGGGTTTAACGTCCCAGAGCGATTAGAGCTATGAGGGACGCCGTAATGAAGGGCTCTAAAAATTTCCACCACCTGGGGTTCTTAACTTGCATTGAAATCGCACAGTACGCGGGCCTCAACCGGCCGCGGAGGTCGAAATGCGATGGAGGCGAAATTCTAGAGGGCCGTGTATTGTGCGATGTCAGTGCACGTTAAATAACCACAGGCGGTCGAGATTTCCGGAGACCTTCACTACAGCGTCCCTCATAGCCTTAGTAGCTTTGGGACGTTACACCCCACAAACCAAGCGTAAACCAAACCAGTACACGGACCGCTAGAATTTCGCCACTATCAAAATTCGACCGCCACAGCCGGGATCGAACCCGTGTCTTCCGGGTCAGCAGCCGAGCGCCAAAACCACTGAGCCACCGCGACGGTGCGCGTCGGTCGTTGCGTTTCTAAGTTGTGTATACGCTGATGTCCGTAACGCCTCAGGTCAGTGTTTTAGTTCTGGCGCCTCTTTTTTTATTGGCAGTTTTCAAACACCTTGAACAGAAACGGAAGCGCTGCTGTTCGCGGCCAATTTTACGACTACCTAAGCAGAATATGCACGGCCTAGTACAACTACCAAGTCTAGAGCCATCCCACCGGCATAATTTTGTCCAGCTTTTCTTGCTGTCTCTGCCGAAGCAAAACATAGTATATCATCAATTCGTTATTTGTGTTATTTTTTTACTGGATCTTCCCAGTCTTTAAGCCCGAATGGGCAAGCCTGTGCAACGAAATCCCTACATTCATTTCTGTATGCAACTCCATTGCAGTAGACTCCCGCTAGTGTATGTTAGATCAGATGTGTGTTTGTTAGGTAAACGTTTCTTGTGGTTTCTGAGCAAAATGGTCAAATTTCCTCAAATGGACGTCGTAATAGCATCGGCTTCCCAGCGACAAAAAAGTAGCTTTGTTGAATTGCTGCGAAATTGACGTTTCCAGATACTTCGCTTCGAAGTGAAAAAAATAACTTCAGTGTAACATTACACACAACAAACGCAGGTCAGTGGGGCAGCCCATTTCGCAAAGTAAAGAAGCCACCGGCCAGCCATAGATAACCATTGTGCAGCGTCCTGGTAAACACCCAGCCGCCTGAAAATGTCGGCTCGGGCAATCCTGCAACCATTACAAGCATCGAATACTGTATATTTTCAGTGCATGAAGACCCTGCAGCTTGCTCCAAACAAATTTGCTGACGATTCAATTGCCGACAGCGAGAGTTTTAAAGAACAAGAACTCGTTGTACACCCAGAGCCCTACGTCAGCTGTATTTGCCAGAATTCAGCGCCATGATGGTGAACCCGCAGAATGAATGCTTCCAGCACAACTTCTTCAGCGTTGTCACCCACCAAATATTTCATATCGCAGGTATTACCCTACCCTGTTCCTAGTTGAGTCTGTCATACGAGCAATGAATAACTCGAAAGGTCATTGCCGTATGTGTTGTGATTTGCCGTTTGCGGGTATGGCTATGACAGTTCAGCCGCAGATCTGCACCGTACGCCGCTGCGCTGTTCTGTCGTCGTGCTCTTTTTTCCCAGCGCTCTTCTGTCGTCGTGCTGTTTTGTCGCTGTGGTGTTCTGTCGCTGTGCCGTTTTGCCCGGCGTTCCGTTTTGCGTGTGCGGTTTTTCCCTGCGCTCTTTTTTCCCTGCGCTATTTGTCGCTGCGCTGTTTTTGTGCGCTGCTTTGTCGCATGCTGTTCTGTCGTGTGCTGTTCTTTCGTGGCGCCCTTAACCACGCTGTAAGAGAAGGGATAAAGTAGGGAGTGAAAGAAAGGAAGGAAGAGGTGCAGTAGTAGAGGGCTTGGAATAATTACCACCAACTGGGGATCTTTAACGAACACTGACATCGCGCCCTAACCACTGAGCCAACGTGGCGTGTTCCCTGCCTGGGTTCACAACCCAGTTCGGGAGTTTTATTTAGGAGTTAATTTTTTTTTCTGATTAGGTCACGTGGTTTTTCCAAACCTCTGGGGGTGGACAACAACGCCTAATTTTCCTCCTTATGAGCTGTTATCCTTTCGCATTAAAAGAAAATATGCCGCCTTCTACTTACGAGCGGCGCTTTAACGCTGATCCTGTTACCCAGACTGCTTGCACACAGCATGTGTTCCCTGCACTTATACAGAATTATGGTGATAGCTTGCTCAGCGTATAAATTATTGAATAATACCATTGAAACGTGTGTCCATATTCGGGATGCGCTTGTATAGGAATTGTACCTGCATTCATGTAACTTTCCGACGCTCCAGTTAACTACTTTTTCAGCGCGTGGGTGTGTGTGTGTGTAGGGGGGGGGGAGAATTCGAGAATGTAACATGCAAACAGATCCCCCAGATTTTTTTTACATCACATTACTCCGCATGAACATGCCCAATATCCAGAATCGCAAGCTCGAGACAACACAGACTAAAACTTCAATGCGCGCGTGGTTTTCTTACGCCGGCCTTGAGGAAACGCGCGCGCCTGTTTTTATCCGACAATAGTTCATTTCTCCATAAAAAAAAGACATGCTATGCTTGATGAGTCGTGCATCTTCAAGACAGTCACGTTTCGATGCCCGCCCCCCAAGTCACTCCGTGCTCGTCGGCCATCGCGGCCTCGTCAACGGCTGCGTGCGCAAGCACTCAAATCGGAAAATATCGGGCTTTCCGCGCACCTATTGGCTCGCGTCAGCCGCCGCCTCATCCGTCGTCGGACGACGCCGTGCGTCAAATATCTGGTAGGTCTATATTGGTCGCGGCGCTCACCGTCGGGCGAAAATTGTTGGCCTCACGCCGTAAAAACGCTTCATGCATCCTGGCATTACACGCTGTGGCTGACCGGGGTTAAATTACTAGATTACGATACTAGGTGACATGGCCAAGCACTGCTCGCCTTCACATGTCCGAGTTGGGAGATACACCAGCGGGTGGCAGTTGGTTACACGGCCGATTGCTCATTTCTCGCCGGGGTGTGTTACGTCATGAGGCCATGCGAAATAGCCTGGAATTTCGAAAACAAAATATCAAGCATGTCCGAAAAATCAAGCATATCCAAAAAATCAAGCGTCGAATTTTCGGTCGGAGACTGTATCTCATATGCCACTTCGCGCCAAGGCCAGCGCGCATATACACCCGGCTTCAACCGTACAAACGACGCTAGCCATCCAAACCGGCCACGCAGCGCCATTGGTCAGGCGAGGAGACAAGTTTCCAGAAAGCTCGAAACACTCTGTCCGATCCGCCACCGCACGCGTGCGACCGAAGTGGAGAGGACAGATGAGTGATGTGTCTAATTTTTAAATTTGCGCCCATTTTTGCGACATCCACGAGGTCGTCGCCATCGCCTAGTGACACCCTTATGCGCAGCGCTGCGTACTAGCAGACACTGAGCATCAGCATATTCGATTCGCTGTTTAGAAATTTGTAATGTTCGCACGCCCTTACAAAATGTGCAGTTTGTGAGTTTCATTTCGTGAAATTTCTAGCAGAAGGAAAACGGCCGCTGTCAAACAACGCACGCGGGCCACAAGTTCGCATAGCTATCGAAAATGACAAGAACAATGGCGTCCGTTCGCATTCTTTGCCGGCGTATTCTTAGCCAGCCGTGCGCATCGCGGCACGACTTAGTGACGCGCCGCGTGTTGCAGCACGTCGTTTTCTGACCCACCATCGCGCAGCGCTGCCTCTCAGCGAAAGATATCTCGCACCAAGGCTTCGTACAAGGTGTGTAGCATTACCAAGCATACGTTTTTGCCACGTGCTGACAGTCGATATTGTAGGACAGAAGAAGGACAGAAAAATAAGTTGATGTGTCTCATGCGCGGTGCTGCAACTAGTGAGCGCTGCCTGCTAACTCCGCAGTGTCTGGCCGCGACTTCAGATGAACAAGACCTTTTGCAATTTCCAGACATTGCAAAGTTTCAAATAGTGAAAGAGTGGCGCGAATCGAATTCAACTGCAAGTACTACCAAAGAACTATTCCCAATTTTGTACATTGCAAAACCCTTAACCCAGGAGCGCTTCCATCACAGGTACTGGTATAAAATTTTGTCTTTCATGATTATCCTTCTTCCGAAAAATGATAAAACCATCTGATAAAATACTTTCAGTGTGGGCCAGATCATGGGCTTCTGCAGGCTTTACTGCGGCATCAAGGCACTGTCCAAAAGCAAAAAGAAATTAAAAACACTGGTTCTAAAACAACTGCAATTCGAGCCCTACGCAGAGTCAGGTAAGATGCATGCACATATTAAAATAGGCATGAGTCCCTTTCTTAGTATCAATAAAGAGAAGGTCACTGACAAGAAAAGCCCTTCAACCATTGCTGATTTATTTCTTACACATCTCCTGGATAGCCTTGCACACATTTTGCACTGATTCCCTGCTGCTTGCATCACAGGCCAGCGTCACCACCTGAACAGACACGGGTGCAGTACGTTACGAGTAGACTGGCAATCCAAACGATAACAATTTTCCAAAACAACCAGAAAGACAACAATGAAAAAGCTGAGTAACATCACATTAGCAAGGAGATAAAACCATGGGTGGACAAACTTTCAAGGGACTATTACTATTCGTAACGCCAAGAGCTATGAGTGTTGCATGAATGCTACGGACAGAGAAGACTGGTGTAATGCATCTGGGTCTTTGTGCTCGCAACCTTTCATCTCTGTTGCCAATGCACACACTGCTAACGTTGGTGGTATTGCGCTTCCGGTCACAACTCCGTTCCCGCCGCAGAAAACTGTCAAAAGGGCCAAGTATCTTCATGAAATCGTAGCAGCTGCACTGAAGGGTGTTATTGCTAAAGTGGTTCAGCTCATGACGCAACTTGGCATGCACCTCATCTGCTTGCTCCTCTTGCCACCCATCATAATCTTTTCAGCCCTCCCCACTTTCTTTCCCTGCTCTGCATTGTCTAAATTTATTCCTTCACGGACGACGCCACGATCTCGTGTAATAGAGACACTGGAAGCTCTCACTGCAAAATGAACGGCTATGCTTGTCTTCTCCTTTAAGAACCAAATGCAGTTTAGGTCGTCAGCCTCTATGTTTGGGGCCGCGAAGCTATGCAAAAGCAGAGCACCTTAAACAGCAGTGCGAAGCACGACACGCACTCTATTCATGCCTCCTATTTAGATGTGGATGTCCTTCCACAGTGAAAAAAGAAAGCAAAAAAGAAAACACAAGCACCAAGTGAATGTTTATTTCGTTGGTACTGAGGTCTTTACAGAAATAACTAAGCACATGCAAACTATGAAATCTGCAAGCACTTGGAAGAATATCTACATGCAGTAGTGTTCAATGTGTGTCAAGTTGTCGATGCTATTTTTACAACGTCAGAACCATGGTAATGAAGTTAACACGCGTAGAAGGTGTAAAATGCACGCGCATCATTGTGGGATTCCAGTAAATGGAGAGAATGGCAAACCAGCATCATTGAGTGCATGTAAACATCAGCATATACGTGGCAATCTACCAGGTTATAAATTTGAAAGACAAAGGGGCAAAATGAAGTGCATAGTGCATGTTGCGAGGAGTTGTTTACCTGCTGCTTACTTGAAGAGTGACATCACATTCATCTTATTTAGTACAAATGACAGGGCAACAGAGAAAGAAGACGAACACAAAGCACCGTTCTGTTCTCCTGTGTATTCCGCTCTCTTGTTGCTTATGCTAAATGAGATGGATGATTTCTTGGGCTATTTGATATTTTCACATCACTCTTTTAAGATCGACTTTGCCGTAAAAGACATCTCGCCTCAAAAACCTGCAGCAAAATTTTTTTAATAAACTGACAAAAGAAGCCAATTTGCGGCCCAGAGGCCTAAAGCCAGTTGCTTTTTTTATTTTTTATCTTCCCCGAGCCTCTTGTCATTCCAAGTAAGCACAGCAGCAATCATCTAAAGATAATTATTTACAAGGTCCGCAGGTCACCGCGATGATTCGCAGCAGACCTTCTGAAAGACTGACAGTTTTCTAGGGTCCCTCTGTACTTTAATGAACAATGCAGGCTGCTTTCAGGTGGCAGCGGAATCAGTACAATACTTTGAATGCCACATTAACCAATCTGTTACCTATATACATGTATACATATGTTGAAGGATGCGTACATCCTCCCAATTTTTTACCTGTATACATATGTAGAAGGATGCGTACATCCACACACAGCCTTCCATGCTTGAGCAACAGCCTAACGCAACAGCTACCCACCTCTGCATTGTCGATGTGCACGTGGACGGGAGTTTCCACTGGCTGGCTTTTCACAGGGCTGCCAGCCAGCGAAACAAGAGTTTCCCCTGGCCGTGCATTACGTACGGCTTGCCGTTTCATCCTGGACTCGTGCAAAGAGAAAACGGCCCCAGTCACAAAGTGGAAAAAAATGTTTTGGACTGTACCATATCGCACAAGATGTTGCATTTTTAAATCAACACTGCAGTAAACAATTTCTGAACGCAGTGGTGCTATTACAATAATAATAATAATAATAATAATAATAATAATAATAATAATAATAATAATAATAATAATAATAATAATAATAATAATAATAATAATAATAATTGGTTTTGGGGGAAAGGAAATGGCGCAGAATCTGTCTCATATAACGTTGGACACCTGAACCGTGCCGTAAGGGAAGGGATAAGGAGAGAGTGAAAGAAGAAAGGAAGAATGAGGTGCCGTAGTGGAGGGCTCCGGAATAATTTCGACCACCTGGGAATCTTTAACGTGCACTGACATCGCACAGTACACGGGCGCCTTAGCGTTTTTCCTCCATAAAAACGCAGCCGCCGCGGTCGGGTTCGAATCCGGGAACTCCGGATCAGTAGTCGAGCGCCCTAACCACTGAGCCACCGCGGCGGGGCATAATCATGATTTTGAGCCAATTTCGAAGCATCCAAAAAACGCACTTAGAGCACTTTCGAGTGGCTAAGCCCAGTTTGTAGACATTGCTTGCCCATCAAGCAACCAATTTTGAAATCCAGCTATGCTGTGAAAAAAAAACGAATCCTGGTAAACATCTAAATGTCCCAAGAAAATTTGTCTGCGGTAGCCTGGACAGACCATTTTCAAAGTGCTTGACTGAATGCGGATCTCCTCTCGTTCACTCACTCCATAGCAAGGGCTTAGGATCTGGCATATCTAATATCACCGACTGAAAATAGGGGCGGTCAAACTATGACAATTTCAGCCGGCAGGGTACCTTCAAATACAGTTACTTTTGTCGTTCTACATCAACGTCAACAGCTCATTAATTGTCCATGGACGCATAAAAGTAAATTCTTCAGGGCAAAGCATGCAATTCCCCCGCAGTGCATAGATGACAATGGTTGCAACTGTGTGCAAGGAGCCACACCACATTTCCTTGGGAGAAAATACAACCGACACTCTACTTAAGTTAAGCAATGTCTTTGCATTTATACCAGCTGCACATTCCCTTATATATGCCGCACGATATTTCTGAAATAAGCGCAGACAAATGCGGCCGCCCGCTTGGGAAACACTGCACAGAAGGGATTGCCAAGGTGCTTCTGGCTTAGAGTATTCCTCCAAAGCAAACAATAGTTGATTTTGAACTGTTCAAATGCTTTGTACTAGTAGCGTTTAAATCCCTCATTAAGTCTGGCATCGTGTTGTCCCAAAGCATTCAGAGGCTTTGAGCCTTCCCTGCAGCAAAAAAGAATGGCGATAGTAGCATTGCCCACAATACAGTTACTAGTTTTTTTCTTGACAACGCAACTACCTTGCCTGCATTACACAGCAAAACAAGAATTCATAAAGGGAGGGTGTAAATGGAAAAAATCTGATAAACGAAAGTCCTCTTCTCTTCCAACTTTTTGGCCTACCGAACTTTTTGTACTTGAATGGGGTTTGTGCAATAACCAGTAGCCTACTAGCAAGCTAATAGTGAACTGGCAGGAGGGTGCTTGCTTTTTTTTTGATGCAGCCTACACGGCCATCGTCCTAATGATGACTTAGCAAGTAAGAATGACTGATGAAGGAAACCATATCAGAAAAGGCTTATAACCACCAGAAATGGAGCACTAATTCACTCAAGGTAAATTTGTTTTGATGGAATGAAAGGTGCAGTAACTGTCACTTCTCGGTGTACACTTCAACCGAGTCGGAAAGGATGGAGGAGGGAGTGAAAAAAAGAAGAGAGAAAGACAGAAGAGAGGAAGAGGTGTGGTAATAGAGGGCTCTGGATCAGCTTCGAACCTCCTAGAAACTAATTCATTTAGGCGCTTTGTACAATAATGTGCACAAAATGAACTCTCAGCTTGTTCTTTTGGGAGTGTACTACACCTAGCAGCGAGTTCACGGTTTGCACTGACTTTTGCATCGTTTATGTCGCAAATAAGACTATATTTTATGCTGTCTAGCGAACTGAATAAATAAAAATTCATGGGGACATTTTCTTGACCTAGCCCCCCGCGGTGGCTCAGTGGTTATGGAGCTCGGCTGCTGACCCGAAAGACGGGGGTTCCATCCCAGCCGCGCCGCTCGAATTTCGGTAGAGGCAAAACTCTAGAGGCCCGTGTACTTGTGCGATCTCAGTGCACGTTAAAGATCCCCAGGCGGTCGAAATTTCCGGAGCCCTTCTCTACGGCGTCCTTCATAACCTGAGTCGCTTTGGGACGTTAAACCCCCATAAACCATAAACCAAACCAAAATTGTTGATCTAAAGGGCGGTGAGGCGAAAGCCTTTAGCGCGGCGTTGCTGCTTGTGTTGCTAATCTGTGAAGATGTTGATTAAAGATTACAAAGAGTGTTTATGCGGCATCCTTCCATATCAGCGTTCAGGAGGCGTCTGGTAAGATTTCCTGGGAGCGCTCCTCTCAAACGAAAGTGGCGCCACTCAGTGACGTCACACGCTCATAAGCCACTCGGCTTTATCATTTCCCTTGCGATGCCACCAGACTTATCTCGATTGATCGCGACTGCGCGCAATTGCTTCCATATTGGAGGACGCTTAAGTTCGTCTTTAAGATTGGGAAGCGACAGCGCGTTGCAGCGTTGCCGACGAGTCCACAGGACGCGATTGCCCGTTCGGCCGGCGCGATTTCTTGCCCTTTCGACAATTTAAGAAAATAAAATGACGCCTGTCTCACATATCTCGGAGTACACCCGAACCGCGCCGTACGGGAAGGAAAATGAAATGAAAATTGGTTTTAAGAAGAGGAAATGATGCCTGTATCACATATCTCAGTGAATACCCGAACCGCTTTTGATTTACAGCTATAGTGTGACACCCTTCTGCGAACACCTCTACTGGCAAGTGATGAGCCTATAAAGGCTTTCGCCTTAATATTTCACAAAATGGTGAAGTGGGGAAGCTGATGATAATGAATACAGGCCTTTAAGGCCAAAGGTCATCTGTGGCCAAAGCGCGCCATGGCACAAGGTGATTTCGACTATTCAAGGTGGAATTAAAGACCCATTTTCCAAGCATTTGACCCCAGATAAGCCGAGCACAAGGCCAAGGGAGAGCTTGTACTGTATGTATCACCGATTGGCGCCCCGCGGCACTGGGGATCGAACCCCACACCTCCCGCATGCAAGGCGGATGCTCAACCACTCGGCCACCACTGCGGTCCCGAAGTGGGGAAGCACATTATCCATCATTTTCACGCAGACAGATTTTGCCGCCCGTAATAACACCATTCCCTTCCCCAATTTCACGCGTAATGTGAATCTTCGGAACAGTAAATGACTGTATAATCCTTTAGCTGTATACCGGACATGTGCTGAAATTTCTGTGTTACTATTAATTATGGCACATTGTAGGAAATTTTGCACATTCCTGCATAAAATTACCCGCACGTATTTTGCACTAGAAAGCTTACAAAACTATCTTTCTTGAGTCCTGAATATAACTTTTAGATGGCAAAATATTTGATTTTGACGGAAAACAAAAATCATGCCTGAAAGGGGTAATGTGCACCGACATCGCACAGTACACGGCTGACGTTTGAGTTCCGTCTCCAGGCATCTTAATCCTGCGTTCAGGGAGAGGAAAAAGGGAAGTGACAGCTTAGTTTTGGCAAAATAAGCAGAGCATTATACTCACCTGATTGCGGTCTTTGGCGCACGGGCGAGCTTATCATTGCGGCCTGCCAAGGCTACAGCCTTGCCACGGCCTGCAACGGCTTTAACCGTGCTGGCCACGGCTACAGCCGCCTTCTCCGAAGCCCGCTCGTTCTCGCCTCTTGCTATTGAGCCATGCTGGCTCATTTCCTGCAGAGCACATCAAGAGGGTCAAACGGTGAAGCGCATGCCAGCTGAGCCGGATAACTCATCTTGATAAACAGCGCATGAACAATGAGGGCACGCAGCACCAAGTGAAGGACAAGCACTGTACTCTCAATTATAGTGTGAATGGAAAATAAATAGTTAAGTAAATTTGGTCACGCATGTCGCGCGTAAAAATGAAAGCAGAACTGGAGACACAAGGTCGAATATGTGAAGCTTTCAAGAAAAGGGCATTCCACGTGGAGTGGCAAAGATGGCTAACACACACATTTGAATTTCTCAACAAGTTACACTTCATGGCGCTCACGGGCGTCCACTGATACTGACAATGAATCTGGACGATAGTGCAACAAATATGGATGCCAACTTTTATTATTAGAGCCCTCATAAGAATAATGCAGCGGCAAAAGGCAGTATCATGCTGCTGCACACAACCAAAGCGCTGCATAGAACAGTTTTTCCCTTCCTAAAGCCAGGCTCAAGGATGAGCATTCTAAGCAAATGAGGTTTATGAGGGTTTAACGTCGCAAAGCAGCTCAGGCTGTGAGGGACGCCATAGTGAAGGGCTCCAGAAACATCGACCACCTGCGGTTCTTTAATGTGCACTGATATCGCACAGAAAACGGGCCCCTAGCGGACTTCAACCCCTGCGGCCAGGATCGAGTCCACGTCTTTCGGGCCAGCAGCCAAGCGCCATAACCACTGAGCCACCGCGGCGGCTCTCTAAGCAAATGAGGATATCACCACTAGTGGAAGTATAATGATAGAATTACATCAAACTTATTTACTGAAAAATGGGCACTGATGCTGAGAAGAAACTAAAACCAAGCGAACCAAATCACCACTAAAGAAAATAAGACAAGAACCTTTTACCGCAAAACGAAGAACCAGCTCCAAAGTTTAGCCCCAATCAGTATTAAAAGAGTCCATGCAATGGCACTGGTGTTGTTCATATCTTTTTTCAGGAAAGCTCCACTCGAGTTAGCTTAGCTGTACATCAGATGTTCAAAAACGCCACAGTACAAACTAAACCACTCACTAATTATTATACTACGTATACTGCAAAGACAGTTGCCGATAATGCTGGACAGGCATCATTCAGGTATGCCCACAACAGGCGCACAATCACGATGCCTGTTTATCTGACAGGTTTTACTAAAAAAGTTAATTGCGGTTTCCAGAAAAATCAGTTGCAGGCAAACAGGAGCAAAACCACAGCGCTCACCCGACTGCCGTCTCCGCTTTCAGTAGCCTCCTTCAACCTGTGTAAAATTAAAAAAAAAATCTGAATGTGCAAATTTTTTAGAGCCGCACACTTATTTTGACATGCAGAGCAGCAACCCGATATTTTTCAACAAGCGAGTTTGCTCATGTGCATGTATGACTTTTCTGCTCTGCAAGACGTCCACAGGGCCTGGTCAAACCATAAGCCGGACTTCTTAGCCCAGTGTGGGGGACACAACGGCATATCACGATTTTCGAACAAGCAACCTTATACAGCACTCACTCGCAGCCTTAGTGCAGCACACAAGTTTCAAAGCTTCGAAAAGCTCCTCAGACAGTATAGCACCTAATGGCATCTTCGATAGAGCTGCATCGCGTTTGCTCCAAAACCAGTGTGGCGCGCAGGGCCTCATTGTAGTGGAGCTCTATGCATACCGGTGCCATTTCACAAATATTGAGCAGAGCTGAAATCCACATGCTTGGTGCCTCGACTATACCAGATACAGCACAGTATGTGCGGCATGTTTTGGTCACCATATCCAGCATACAGGCATGTTTTGTGGAATAAACAACTGAAGAGAATCGTGGGCACGGTCGGAAAGAAAAATAAAAGCACTTTTTAGCTGACGTGCTTGTCCCATTACCGGACTCGGCCTTTGAAAACGTACACTACCCTAGGCAAGTACTCGCTAGATAAATAGCTTCCAATCATTGTCAAATTCCCTACTTCAAAAGAAAAGAGATGGTGCTTTCTGTCCGCAAAAAAAAACCTAAACAGAATCAGATGTAACCGTTAACAAAGACTTTTCACCCGCCACACGTCTAGTTCGTAAAAAATTAAGCGACTTTGCCAAAAAAGGAGTCCGATGGCGGGCTCTATCAGCTGCGATATGACAAACTACATATGAATATAAAATGCTACGTCTTTAATCGTGACCCCGATTCTGTTAAAGAGCATGTGCTGCAACCGCTTTCAGATAATAGTCATACCGTCAGCCTCGCGCGTAGCGATCCGTAGAGATGCTCCAGGGCATGTGAACGTTCTTCTTCACAATTACCGGTTCTTTATACTTGCGTCCGCAATATCATAAACAAGCGTGACTGCCCTAACTCAATCATCGACACCTGCAGCGCTTACATTGTAGTGCTGACTGCGACCTGGTTGAGTTCAGAAACCGAGACCTTAAGCTAGCTCTTCCTTGTTGCAAATCTCTTCTCTATATATCGCTGTGATTGGTTGGGAGGCAAGGCGGAGGTGTTCTGCACGCTATCAATAAAAATTCTGCTTCAGAATGCATCCACGTTGACACTTCTACTGAGACTCTTTGGGCATGCGTCATTTCAAACCACAAGAAAGTTATTATTGGCGGCTGTTACCGGCCGCCTACATATGTAAAGAACTTTGTTACTGAATTACACGGTGCAATTAACGTTTCTTCTCGTAATCCAAACGGCCAATTACTTTTGATCGGCGATATTAACATAGATAACATATCCTGGTCCAGCACTGTCCCTGCAATGCACCCGCGTTCTACGCTAGCGAAAATATTTTTAGAACTGTGGGCTCCTTTTTCCCTCCAGCAGCTTATCACAGAGCCGACGAGAACACAGCCCGTAGCTGACACTCTTGACCTCGTTTTCACCTCGCAGTCTGACCTAGTTTCCAACATTATCCACATTCCTGGAATGAGCGACTACGCGTTGCTTTCCTTCCAGCTAATTTCGGACAACCTAAATAAAACAAAAGGCCAGTCACTATCCGTAATTACAGTAACGCACACTTTGACGCAATTAACAACGAATTATGTTCCTTCCTCAACTTTATTTAGGACTTCGACGCCCGTACACGTAGAGTTGAAACGAAGTGCGCAATGTTTATAGAAAAAGTTCTTGCCCAACTAATAAGTACCTTTCTATTCGCTCTGTGCCAAACAAGCCACACGATCCTTGGTACAATGCTCCCTTAAGGCGCCTATGAAACAAAAAGAGGCGTTTCTACAGCACAGCCAAGATGTTTTCAAATGAGGCCCGTTGGGACGCTTAAAAATCGGTGCGCAGCGAGCATCTGTCGGAGCTAAAGAACGTGAGGGAGAACTTTTTACGCCATACGCTTCCATCAATGTTAACAAATGACACAAAGAAATTCTGGCGCGCGATTATCCAAAAAGATGATGCTGCCATAGCCCCTGTGAACAACTCAGGAAATCATATGCCGTGTGATCAGATCGCGTCCGTTCTTAATGAAGTGTTTACCCGAAACTTTTCAGTAGCTTCAATGTTTCGCTCCCCACGGCACCCTGTTACGACTACAATGAAATATTTCCCCTTAGAATTGAGCCCAGTGGTGCCGAAGCTCTAATCAAATTACTCCGACTCATCTCAGCTCATGATTGTGACCAAATTACGGTGAAGTTTTTGCGAGGTACCCTTGTACATTCACTGGAAAGTCGGAAAGGTGATTCCACTCTTTAAATCTGACAACAAGCATTCTCCCTTTATTTACCGACCTATTTCAGTAACCAACGTCCTGTGCAAAATACTAGAACATATCCTTCACTCGTGTCTCGCTGACTTCCTCGAGTCAAATTTTTTTCTTTCACAAGCTCGCAGCATGGTTTTCTGAACACGTATTCTTGCGAGACTCAACTTGCTTTGGTCACCCATAAGCTAAACATCATTTTTTAGCCGCTCAACGGCAGATTGTTTTTTCTTGACTATTCCAAAGCTTTCGATAAAATGCGTCATAAATTGTTAATTTATTAACTACGTCTCATGAACATGGACCCCAAACTTCTAAGTTGGATTGAATGCTTTCTGAGTGACGGTTCAAAATACGTGTCAACTAGTAATCTAGGCTCTCATTCAAGCCCTATTTATTCCGGCGTTCCAGAAGGCACAGTCCTTCGTCCTCTTCTTTTTCAAACTTATATTTACGATTTGCCTTCTCCTGTTTGCTTTCATATGCATTTATTTGCCGATGATTGTGTTGTTTTCCGGTAAATTACAAGCAGCGATGACGTGGCTGTCCTCCAAACTGATCTCAATGCTGCATCTCTTCGTGGTGTCAAACATGGCTAATGGATCTAAACATAAAAAAATGTATATCCCTTCGCGTGTCTAGAACTTGCAATAATGCCTCTGCTTACTCCTTAAATAATGTCCTCTTAAAGTCGGTGCTTTCGTACAAGTACCTTGGTGTACACATTACTTCAACTCGCACTTGGTCTCTACATATTACATACATAACTAATAATGCTAATGGCATGCTGGGTTACATCCGTCGTAATTTCTCTCAAGGGCCTTCATCCCTAAAACTGGTATAGTACAAAACGCTAATACGTCGGAAACTATATTACGCTGCACCCATCTGGGACCCCCATCAAGAAAACCTATTATATTCATTTAAAATGGCTCAAAATAATTCCGCCTGCTTTATTTTTCTAACTATAACAGGAGAAACAACATATAATCAACGGAATCATGCCTTAATCTACTATCCTGAGCCTCACGTCATAAAATGTTTTGTATCTGTCTTTTCCAAAAACTTTTTCATCATCCATACTTGCGCAGTGAATTTATATCTCCTCCACAAAATTTATCATCGCGATTAGATAATCCCTTCAAAGTCGATGTCCCTTTTTGCGGAACTAAGGCTTTCGTTCAGTTGTTTTTACCTCGCACAGCAGAATAGTCGAATCACCTTCCCGCGCCGACAGCAGCAAAGATTACCAGCTTTTTAAGAACGCCATAGCTAGGACTGTATAAGCAGGCGCTTCTGTAACCGTTTGTTAACACCAGCTCCGTTCTTTTTTTTTCCTGTTGTTCTTCTTTGTACGCCTGTGCCCGTTCCCGTCTCTCATGTTCATGAGCCTGAGGGTGCACAAATAAGTAAAGAAGCAAAGCAGTAAACTATTGCTCAGGTCACTGAGCTATGCCTAGTGCCACGTGGTAAAGTATCAGCCTGATAGCCCTGAACTCTACACGGATCGAAAGCTGTGCACTCTAAACAACGTGGTTCATGTGGCACATGGAGCTCTACCACAGCTTTATGACAAGTGTCTTGAGCAGCAATGTGCGGGGCATCAAATGTCCTTCACCTAATTAAATTGACCTATGACGTGGGAACTTGCAGGCTTAAGAAAAAGTTTGAAAATAAACAGAAGACCGCCCAGTGCCCTAAGGAAAGAAAAATGGCAGGGATATCCCTGAGAGACCGAAAGAAATGTCAAGTAGAGAATAAATTCAAGGAAATGACATCCTAGCAGAATTTCGGGGGAAGAAATGATTTGGGCAAACATGTGATGCAGATCACCAATGGCCTGTTTGGGAAATCAAGGGGATTCCAGGGAAAGCAAAACGTGGCCACAGCCAGTAGAAAGACAGGCAGAGATATGGAGGTTTGCTGGGACAAGGTGGTGACAGCTGAGAAAACGAGACCAACACATGGAGGGCACTGGTGAAATCCTTCGCCCCACAGCGGACAAGTACGACTCCTTTCTTTCACAATGCCCAATTATATAAAGATGGATACACGTTAGGACCTCTTAGAAATAGGATGATGGAAGGTACCCCCCCCCCCACCCTGGATTTTCTTTACATTTTTCTAAGAGGTCTCAAATATACAAATATATTCAGAAATTCCAAGCAAATTCTATCGACTTTTGCACTGTGCTAATTTTGAGATACTGACCTTGAAGGATTCGTATCTTAAAGCAGAGGAGTGACGTAAAGGTATAACTGTTTTTTTCTACCAACGTCTGCCACAGGTTCACTTGCATTGCCTTCATTATCACTAAACCCTAGGGCCTCATTGAGAGTGACTGTGCCTACATCAACTAATGTTAAGCAGTTTTTGTTTTCTAGTTTATGGGGGTTTAACGTGCCAAAGCGACTCAGGCTATGAGAGACGCCGTAGTGAAGGGCTTCGGAACTTTCGACCACCTGAGATTCCTTAACGTGTATCGTGCGGTTAAGAGGGTACACCTACGGTTGTTGTGTTGGGTTTTATGGAACATAAGCAACTCAGGCCATCATGCGCCAAACCCAAGGATAGGGAAATTGTTTTCTACAGAATTTTCAGAAATACGAATTATCGGTGGTGTAGAGAGCCTAAAACATTGTTTAGTATAACCTAGTGATGAAGGAAGAAGGAAACTATATGAATGGCTAATATTAAAAGGTTTAAAGAAGGTCGAGTAACCTAAGCAGGCATCCTTGGCTGGGTGAGGACGCTGAGCCTCCCAACAAGTAAACAGAACCTCAGCCTTCTTCCCAAGATTGATAAGGTGGCTGAAGTATCAAAAAATGAAATGAAGCATTGGGTAAAATTTTAGTTTGTTGAGGAAACCTGTTTATCTTAAAAATCTAAACACACAAGATATGTTCACCATTGCTTTTTCTCCCAAGAGTAACGTTGGGTGTAAAGGAATGTGCTTATTATAAAACTCATTAAAATGATTTTTTCGTAATTTTTTTTTAATTTCGTGCATGATAGAGGTCAAGCACCTATTTCCCAAGCAAGCACTTCATCTGAAAGAAGCCGAGCACCACGCAGGGGAAAGCTTGTACTAATTGTATCGCCAGTGGGTGCCAGGCGACACTTGGGATCGGACCCCATACCTCCCGCATGTGAGGCGGAAGCTCAAAACCACTGCGGTACAGCCAGAGAAAAAACGAGGAAAGTAGAAATCAATAGGACACAGTAGAGTTGTGAGAAAGGAATTGGAAAGTGAGATAATTGGGAGGATTGTAAAAGGCGCGGCTAAGCTCAAGGCTAAGCGCGGGTGCTTGGTTCCGTGGTGACGCACTGCTCACCATCATCCCCTTGCGGGGATGTCCCTGCGGATGCTCAGGAACCGGTGGTGTCGTAACTCGCCAAAATTTTCATGTAGTAGATTCGTCTGGGGGGATGCCATTTAGAGGCAAATATGAAACATTTTATGAGAATCGATAAGACCTCAGTGAAATATTTCCATTCTCATCGGTTCTGCCGTGCAATTGAATACTAGCACTCCGCTTTTGATTGCCTGGCATAGCTGTTTGAATCCCCTTGTCGAAAATTATTTCTGCCATGTTTTTTGTGATTACATCCGGGATTAGCAACGCACCAAAACTTCTCTTCTGAGTGCGTTACATTTAGGCTACATTTTGATATGCGTTTGAGCCAAAAACTCTATTTAAAATGCTGCGACAGATTTTCAGGCAAGTTGAGCAGCAAGAGTGGAAGTTGAGGTCCTACACCCTTGACAGAATGTGACACACCTAAGCCGGCTGATGGCGACGATTCTCTCAATAAGTCTTAGCGGATCCACAAGAACCCAACCTTCTCCTGAGTAATTGGACAACGCCGTCGCACAGCGGCGCTAAAGACACCAATGTGCAGCGCCATCAAAGCGCAAAACCACATATTCAGTTGGTCAGGCCGGTGGAAGGCTGACAGCTCCTCTGAAGATTGTATATGCGTCTGCACTACTGTGCATATGGAGGAAACCTGTTTCCCACGTGCGGCCGCGCCTTTCATGCGCTCGTTTCAACACGATCATGTATGTCAGATCAGCGATAACAGCGATAACATTGCTGCTTGATGTCCAACGGCAGCGATGATGTCAGGAGCCAGGAAGGAGCCAGAGCCTACAAAACGAGGAACCAAACGATGCTGGCGTGCAGTCAGTGGGGCACCGAGCAACGTGCAGACCTGACTGCTTACTTCTAGGTGAGAGGCCTGTCGGCTGGGAACAGACGTTTTTCTTGGCTCCACTGGACTGCATTCATGTATCGAACCATGCCATCGCGAGATTGCACGAAATGTTCAAAGTTGCTTGAGAAAGGTCAAGAGACTATAACATGTGCTAAACGTAAGAAAGTATACCACACAGATAAATGTGCGGGAATGACTAAAAAGGCCTTCAAAACCATGCACTTCGCCAAATCGACCACTGGATGTGTGACAGCTGTAAAAAGCAGGAATAAGACGAAGAAACATCTGAAAACAGTGACACAGAACTCCCTGGGGATGGGAAGGAAGGAAAGAAGAGTCAGTTGAGTCATGAAACAAAATTGATTGAGGGGATTAGCCGAAAGATGATTGCAGTCTTGGACCGGCTGGAAGAGCTGGAAAGAAAGGTAGACAAACAATGCACGACAACAGCAGGGATAGAAGCTTCAATGGAACTCCTGTCGCATAAATATGACGAAGTTATTGCCACCATGGCAAACCAAGAAAAGGATATTGCTGAACTGAAAACTACTTCTACAGAGCTGATGCAAAAGATTTCAGAAAAGGACGCTGAAATTGCTAGGCTCAAGGAAAACGTTCATAGTGCTGAACAGTACTCAAGGCGGAAAAGCGTAGAGCTGCATGGCGTTCCCTATAAGCAGGGCGAAGATCTGTACCAAGTCTTAGCAGGACTGAGCGCAAAGCTATAAATAGCGCCAGTTGAGCGTCACTCACTAGAAGCCATTCACAGGCTAAAAGAGCAGAAAGATAATATACCCCCAATCATTGTCAGATTTAAGGACTTGGGTAATCTTGCCATTTGGATTTCGAAGAAATATGCACTGCACTCTGATAACATCTACATAAATGAAAATCTGACACGAGCACAAAAGAAATCGTTTTAGCAGAGCAGACAGAGGGACAAACAGCAGGGCTATAAGTTTTTTCTGGATGCGCAGTGTGAAAATCTTTGCAAGGTGGGAAGAGGGAAGTACTGCTATCAACATTGCAACGGAGAGTGATTTGGAAAAAATGAACTAATACCAGAGTTCATATCTTTTTTTGACTGGGATTCTCATGTGAACCAGACTTTAAAAGATGAAGGGTGGATGCAGGAGTTAAGTTTATTGCATGTAAACATACGCAGCATAAAGAAAAACTGGGAGCGGTTATGTGCTTATGTAAATAACCGGCAGAAGAAAAAAGACGTAATTGTCCTAACAGAGGTTAATCTCGATGCAACTCGACAAAACATTTACAGCCTCGTTCGGTACTCTGGTTACAATTGGTGCGAAGAAAACAGAAAAGGAGGAGAAGTGATCGTGTTTGTTAGCGATACCTGGATGTCATACGAAATTCAGGTGTCCATACACAACGCAGAAATGGTTGCTGTTTCGCTTAACAAATTGAATACAACTTACACTGTGTGTGCATTATACAGACCACCCAACAAGAACATTAATTTATTCCTGGAAGAACTTAGCTCGCTAGTAAAAACATATGAATGAGAAGCATTTTATTTTAGCGGGAGATTTAAATCCAGATATAATGCAGTCAAAGAGGGTAGTCAGAGACTATCTAGATCTACTGGCTGAATTTGGCTTAGTTAACGTTAATAATAAATGCACTAGAGAGGAATTTTAGGTTCCAAGATAACTACGTCGTGCATCGACCATATAGCCGTCCGCATGACAGACAAACACTGCTCTTCAGGAGTAATTAAATTGAAACTCGCAGATCACTACTTTGTGGCACTTGTAGCCATGACAGAAACTTGCAAACGAGAAGGCAATGCAAACATAAGACCTATATACAAAGGTTAGCGCAAAATAATACACATTCACGAGAAAGGTGGACAAGACAACGCGCTACTGACAACTGATTTTTATTGAAAGAAACACATATTATATAGGTTCACCGTCACACCACCTCTCAGCTGCAGCAAACGTCAGAAAGATGAATAGGGTCATAAAAGCGATAAAAGACTTTTCAATTAGGAAAACGGGCCTGAGTGCCGTTAGCGATCCTTCTATCTTCTTGTACAAAAGCGAAGAAGCCTTTTTAGAAAAGTTTTCCTGATACGGCAAAAATCCACATGCAGGAACTACGCGCAAGGTAGAGTCTGCAAGGCGGCCCTAAGAATCCTTCTCAAAAGAGGGCCCCCTAGCCAAAAAGTAACCCACAAGATACTCTAGATACCGGCACACATGGGGATAGAGGGAAACTCAAGGGTGGACAGATTAGTTTGCGAGATCACGTTCCGAGCTGAGCTGTTGGAGACCCTAGAGAACCGTACCATAGTGGAGCCAGTATATGCGGAGCTGCTAAATTGCTACAGAGGACAGAGGCTCAAGTACCCTCCGCCACACAACTCATTAACAAAACAAGAAGCAGTGAACTGGCGGAGACTGCAAACAGGAACATTCTTCAACCTATACATTCTACACAAAATATACTCTACACAATTCAGGGACACATGCCCGTGGTGCGGGGCAACCCCCACGCTATACCACATACATGGGAGTGCAAATGCAATTATGCATTCCACAAACTCAGAACCCCGAGCGCGGAGCAATGGGAAGGTCTGCTCACCAGCAGCGAGCTCACAGCCCAAAGGGCCCTTGTGCAGCACGCATGCGAAGCAGCAAGACTCAGCGGAGCCCTGAAATAGGGGCCCGACCTTGGGAAGAGGCCAGACGTCAACGATGAAAACAACAGCCCACCGCTAATGTCATTGAGATTTCAATAAATGTTTCTCTCTCTCTCTCTCTCTCTCTCTCTCCTGATACGAATACGTGTACAGGCGCTGTGGTTTTTTTTTCACAGTGTAATGTTAAGGGTTGAGTGCACAAGGCCTTTTAGACGGTTTTCTTGTCTCACGTTCTTTTTATGGTTTTTTACGGTTTTAATGCATTTTGGTTTGTCTTCATCCTTTCAGATCCCGTTCAGTCAAGTTTCTTTGGCCCTTTACACCACGTGTCATGCCTTTTAATGTTGTTTCTCCAATCTTATTGTTTTTAACTAAGTCATGTTTTAGTGTTTGTCTTTTATCGCTTTTATGACCCTATTCATCTTTCTGACGTTTGCTGCAGCTGATAGGCGGTGTGACGGTGAACCTATAATATTTTTCTTTCAATAAAATCAGTTGTCAGTAGCGCGTTGCCTTGTCCACCTTTCTTGTGTATGTGTATTATTTTGCGCTAACCTTTGCACAAAGAACTATGCACCAACTAGCCCAGCAACAAGTGTTACATAAGACCTATAACCAGGAAAATTTTAGACGACAGGAATGTAGACAATGCCATTCAGAGCACAAACTGGCACGCTTTGTTATCTCTAGATCACATGACTTTGCATAATAAATTTCTTGCAAAGTTCCACCTAATATACGCGACATCATATAAATCGGTAAAAATTAAACAAAGAAAACCAAACAACTACTGGATAACGCACGAAATCATAGAGTTATGTTACTTAAAGGATAAAGCTTGGCAGAACTGTAGAAAAGACCCAGAAAACACCGCACTTAGGCAAGAATTTCGCACATTGCGAAATCTGGTAACACCCAAAATGCGACTGGCTAAAAGAAGATACTTATCCCAGCAGTTTGCATTGAACTGGCACGATGGAAAATGGATATGGTAAATAGCAAACAACTTAATGGGCCGAGTCAAGCAGGCTACGATTGAGGAGACAATTGAAAAAAAACTTTCCCAAGGAAGAAACACAGTCATTGTGTGAACTATTTAACGACACATTCATTCACGCGACAGATAAGCTGCACGTTGCTCATGGCACAAAACGTCTAGAATACAAGCCGATATGTACATGCGCACAAACAGCGTACCTTCCCGAGTTAACGGAGGCTGAGCTGTGGAACATCATAAGTAGAACGAAGATGTTCAAGCCACCAGGCTTTCATAAGATCCGTGTGCGCGATCTGTACTGCAACTTTAGCATATTAAAAGACGTGATTCTCAAAATACTAAACGGCATACTAGAAACCAGAATATTGCCGAGAGAGTTGAAATTATCAGTAGTGAGCCCTGTGTATAAAAGCGGAAAGAAAAATGATTGCACAAACTACAGACCGGTTACTCTTATATCTGCTTTTGAGCATATTTTGTAGAAACACGTGGCATCCGCTATGCAGTCTTTTTGCGAGAAATACTCATTAAACAACCCAGCACAATACGGCTTCACAAAGGACCAGAATACAACTACGCTCTTAGAAGAATTCTCGGATTACGTTAACGCCGCATTAGAAAACAATCACCTTATATTAGCACTATTCTTAGACCTATCAAAAGCCTATGATACTATTGATCGTTCATTAATGTTGCAAAAGTTGGAAAACATGGGTTCCAGGGGACGATTTCATCAATTCCTTCAGGGATATTTCACAGACAGATCACAGTGTGTTAGAGTTGATGACAAATACAGTGAATTTCAGGCCATCAAATTTGGTGTTCCTCAAGAAAGTACACTGAGTCCATTACTATTCAATATGTACGTCTCGGAAGTCGGTTTTTTGAAGTTAACCTTAAGAATGTTTCAGTATGCAGACGACACTGCACTAGCACTAGAATTCACTGATCTTAATTCTGGGAGCAAAAAGGTTTCAGCAGGATATGTGCAAGGTGATAGACTGGCTTGCCCAAAATTGAATATATTTAAATCGACAAAAAACGAAGCTTCTCTGTTTAAGAAACCCGCACAAGCGAATTCCTCTAAATGAGCCACTTTTTTTACATGACTCGCATTGAGATCCGAGACCATGTAATGCCATACCGTTTGCGCCTTCAGTTAAATATCTTGGAATAATATTTGATAAGCATGTAAGATGGAATAATCATGTGCAGTATATATGTAACAGACTTAGAGCCGTGTCTGCGATGATGTACAACCTCAGAGATAAGACTTCGATGCACCTAAGGTGCATCATATTCAAGCCGCTGGCTGAATCTATTATAAATTACGGCATAACACTGCATGGAACTTGCTCTGATCACACAATGGGAGCCATAAATCGCATAATTAAAAGAATTGTAAACTCCATAACATTTAGTATGCTAGAGGAGGTTAATAAGGAGGAAAAATACAATAGACTAGCTGTATTAGAAATGAGGAAACTATTTTATTACACAGTGCTGACACGTCATTACATATGCTTTCAAAATGCCCGTCAAGAAAAACGCTGCCTTAAGAAAGATAGAAATTTATATTAAGCCACGATGCTTTACACATTATGGGAAAAAGATAAGGAGATACTATGTGCCAGAAATATTCAATGAATATGGCGAAGAGTTTTTAATTTCAAAACTAAACGTAAAATGACTAAATCTACAAGAAAATGGTGCTCAACCTTGTAGATAAATCAGTGATGCCTCTTGCATGCTGTATTCTAGTTCCCTTGTTTTTTGTTTTTTCTTCCCATTTTAGATTTGTTTAGGTATGGCACATTTCAAGCTGTTATGATGTCCTCTGTTCATTTTTGATTGTCGTTTTTTAGTTGTATTCATATTTGCTATATATATATATATATATATATATATATATATATATATATATATATATATATATATATATATATATATACATATATATATATATATATATATATATATATATATATTCCTTTTCTTTCTTGGATATTATGCATGTACTGGAGTGCCTCATGTCATCGTTTTGTGTGTAATTGTTTTGTACACATTCGGTTGATCCACCGCACTGCCTAAACAACCAACAAGCACTCTGTGTTAAGGTTGGACAGGAAAACTCATGTGTTAAACAAAGATGACTAAACATTGATTTGATTTTATTACATGGACTGAGAGACTATGTTTATTCTTGTGTGTGAATTTAAAGAGCTTGTGGACCTACGCAGCTATTTTCGTGAATAACGCAGAGAAAGGGCAGCTAATGATGTCACCAGTGCACAGCATTGCGCAAACGACAAAAAAGGGCATTGTTCTCATCAAGGTCATTTTTGTGTCACAAGTGAATGACCGTATGATCAACAAGCCAACACTGAAATAGATTGCGGCTTTTCCGGGCGAAACTGCGCAAGAAATGAGCTTCATGTTCGGTTCTTCTACTTCCCCGTGTTTTACTTGCTTGGCCCGGTATCCTTGCTTCATCACATTGTGCTTGCAACAACTTCATTAATGTTCAGCTTTTTTCTTTCCGTGTTTCAGTGCCTCCAGTGCTCGGCTACTGACACCAAGGTCGAGGGATCGAATCACGATTCACTTCAATTTAGATGAAGTGCAGAAGAGAGTTTCTTAACGTTGGCGTGTGTTACCAATTCCCAGGAGTCAAAATTAATCCCGTGCCCTCCAGTACAGCGTTATCCACAGTCCACATGTAACTTGGGAATGCTAACCTTCCGCAACATTAATACGTCATAGTTTTGTCATGCGTCGATGCAATACTGCTACAATCAGCGTAGGTTATTCTTTCATGGTCGCACCGGAGTCTACAAAGCGAGGTGTAGTCTGCAGAGCTGCACTGCTACCACTTGTGTACAGCACCATGCTAGTTTATGTGCAAAATCGCGTGCGTCAATTTCGCCTCCACTGCTGCGCTACCAGTTAACACGGCACTGGTCAAGTAAGTGTGCAATTTCGAAGGCACGCCTGCACTCTCACCTGGCCTTGCAGATGATTGATCATTTCCCCATTACTACTACATTGCCCTATCTTAGCACGCATCCTACCCACATTAGAAGGTATCCGTGAGCGTACAGTTTCTTTCAAGAACACATACGACTGCAAGCACATGCATCCTGTGCGGGAAGCCCAGGATACAACTAATACCTTTCCCCGCTTTTCGGCAGCTGCAACACACCACCTCAGTCATCGCTGAAAATGCAAGCTGACGAGCATCATTGGCACTCACTGCAGTCATTGGGCCTCTGCGTGCACACGCGCAGATACAGGTACAATGGGTGCAAGCAGCATTTGAATTTGCTGAGTATGGTCTGTGCTCAGCGGTGCCCACTGAACACCAACGAATTCTGCATAATTGACGCAGCTCAACCTGGCACCCTGGCGTCTGATAATTGGCTGTTACCTGAAGGATGATTGGATGCCACCTGAAGCTGCGCTGATGGTGGCCATGGCAGAGGATTCTAGCGGCGGAATCACAACTGCACAAAACGCAATAATTATTATTGTTTACTATTAGGCATGTAGCGATGTACAATAAAGAGGAAAACCAACGCAAACAGAACAGTGCATAAAAAGAAAACATTGTGCATGTCAACGCTTTTGGAACCCTTCTCTGAAGTAATATTATTCGCACTACTCCCAGTATTTAATGATTAACCTTTAGATGCATTCTGCTTATATAGTATACCCAGACCTAAAGATTGTCGATTCGTTAGTTTACCAATGGAAAAAACAATGTTTTATTTTTACACACAAGTACTAAATTTAATAAAAAAAACCCAAAGACCTGAAACCTAATATTAAAATGCCAAGATTTCTAACATGAGCATCCTAGGGGTAGTGGAATCTCTTTTTTGAAGATGTACATGAAGCCAGATATTCAGCAAAACAAATTGATATTAGTACGTTACAAAATATGTACATGGAAATGGCGCAGAATGTGCTACCATGCTCATCGTTTTGAAGATTGTTATTTGTTGTGTTCACTAGATGGCATAAAAATTAGCAGTGACATAGCTCGGCTATGCAAGAATATACGTATCGTGAGCTACGCTGAGCCACTGAGCGTCAGTTGTCCGCTGAGCAGGAATTTCACTCTCCACCATGGCTATACCACACAGGCAAACGCCCCGCTAGATGTATACCCCCACTGATACCTCTGCGCATGCGCACAAAATGAGAGGCGCTATCAAGCGGCTCCAGCGCAGCGTCAGACTTGGCTCCTGCGTAACGGAGGCGCACAGCTGGGCACGCGCCGGCGCCTGTGCGTTGCCGCGGCTATGACACAACTATGACCGGCGAGGCGCGCGCGCGGCGGCGCCGGCGGCTCCGGCGCGCCAGCTGTGCGCCTTTTGACATCACTGCTCCTCGCGCGTGTGCAGCACGGCTCTCCAGGAGCCACGCAAAACTGCTCAACCTCGGCCAGTGTAGTTCACGCTACAAAAGTGCCCTGTTTGCAATATCAGGGATGCTGAATTTGCCCCGCACAAAGAAATCGCTGAGCGCACAGGAAAAGCTGTTTGCAATGCCCATAGTCATGTACAGATTTCCTTGGTAGGCTTGTTGCTAATCGCATCTTTGATGAAAGAGAAAACAAAACTACAAACAACACAAAAACGTCTTATTGTGGAGGTTATCTCTCTGGTCTATCTTTCAAACCATGTATGTGTGTACGAAGTTTTGTAATAAGTTGCGCTCGACCTGTCTATGCATGTGTTTCTTACCTCCACCTTATTCTTTTATTTTGGCGGTTTTCAACCACGAAGCATCACAAACATCTTACTTTTAGTACTTCTGAACATTATAAAACATACAGCTGCAAAACAGCTCACAATCTGAACTCTGATGCGTGCGATATTTAAATTCCGGAAATTCACCAGTGTTCTGTGCCGCTGCGGTGCTACAGCAATTTTGTTTTCAATTATGGGGTTTTATAGTCTTAAAGTTAAATATGGGCTACGGGGATGCCGCAGTCGGGGGCTTTAAACCCAACATCGCAAAGCTCATGGGTGCCATTTGCATTTCGTCTGCAATGGCATGCAGCTACTATGGCTGGAATTGAACCTTGTCCTTCGGTTCAGTACCCAAGTGCACTAGCCACTGAGCCACCATGGCGGGTGTTGAAATATTGTAGCAGCTAATACAAGAGAGTGCAGACGGTGTTTAGAAGCTTCACAGGAGAAACTGTTCTTTGCAAACTTACAGCCGCTGCTGCGGAATTCCTCGTATGGCATATTCAGGATTTCCTGCATTGGAAATATAAAAAAGAAATAATAATAATTATTAAATCTGATGAATTGCAAGCCCTTTGAAAAATGCAGATATGGCAGTCCCAACAGTGCACAGTGCAGAGACTGAAAACATTGTACACTAATGAAGACGATAGCTATAGACCTCTCCAGTAGGGGCTCCCGAGGCATCACCATATTGTTTGCTGTGTTTTGTGTACACATGGTGCTACCAGGGTGGAAGTGGCAGCGGAATGGGTTTGCAAAAGCCCAGAGAGGAGGCGTTATATCTCTATATATCTCTCCCAAAATGCCACGCTTCAGCTTGCGCGTGTTCCTATGCCTAGGGACTGTAATGACCATGTACTAGTAGTAGAATCCCGTATAGTAAACTGTTATACTAAACAAAACTGCAGCCTCATTTCATATTCCATGAATGACTGTACAGTGTCTTTTAGTTTATGGTGAAGGCAACTTCAATAAAGAGACGACTCTAGCAAAGCGAAGGTCTGGCTATGGAGCCGTACTTCCCATAGAATGATAAAACCGCGGCACGCGCACAGTCCAGGACGTCTTGGAGCCACAGACAGGTAACGGCATAATTGCAAAACCAAAAGACTGAGGCAAACGGATATTCGAAGATGAAATGGCTTTTTTTTTAGATTGCTTAACCATCAGACAAAACAGCTGCAAGAAGAAGCCAACTTCTTGAACGACATGAGATCATGAGGCAAAGCGAGCGGCGCGGATGGAGAGAAGGAAGCGTGGGCCGCTGAGAAGAGAAAGGCAGGAAAAGTGTAGATAGGGAAGGGATAAAGAGGGGCGAACGGTCCAACCATTTGGCGGCGCGAAGCACAAATCAGTGGCGGCACTGAATTTTGCTGCTCTATATAATGTCGCGCCCGTTTCATAGTTATTGACTCCTAAATGGCACTGAGGCCGCAGAAGACGATGCCGTGTTCATCCTAAGCTTTCGCTCTTAAGTGGCATTAACTCCCGTCCACCTTTTCGCGTCATATTCATGCAAATCCTTCAACATATTGGATGAATTGAAAAACGTAGCAAAATGCACTATTACCTAGCGTCTCTCATAGCCTGAGTCGCTTTGGGACGTTAAACCCCCATAAACCAAAGCACTATTGCCGATAACAATTAGCACATAATCGCAAGATAAGGGCAGGATGAAATGCATTTCTACGCATTCCTTTCCTGAAAGAGAACCGTTATTAGAAGGCGGCCAGATTAACAGACAACATTCCGACAGCCATGCCACCACTAACAGCTGATATAGTAAACACACCGATATAACAGATTTTTGCTGGTTCAAGAGAGCACTGTAGAGGGGTCCACTCCAGTGTTTTCTGTGTCTGAAGCTCAGATTTCTTTTGTTTTTTAAAACATTTAACTTTGCTTGTAGTTCTTCACCCGACGATGCTCTTCTGTTGCGACATACCTAGCTGTAACCACCTTCAAATCAAATTGTGCACAGCAACAGGAACCCTAACGAAACAAACCCCAGGAGCCTTATATTACTGTCCAACAAAAGAGCTTCACCTGGCAATAACTAGGTAGAGCACCAAAACTATCCGCAAGCATTATCTACCAGCCTTTCGCCAATCTGCCAAAGCTGCAGATGCTTAATATTAATAATAATTATCTGTTTGGGGGTAAAGGAAATGGCACAGTATCTGTCTCACATATCGGCTGACACCTGAACCGCGCCGTAAGGGAAGAGATAAAGGAGGGAGTGAAAGAAGAAAGGAAGAAAGAGGTGCCGTAGTGGAGGGCTCCGGAATAATTTCGACCCCTTGGGGATCTTTAACGTGCACTGACATCGCACAGCACACGGGCGCCTTAGTGTTTTTCCTCCATAAAGACGCAGCCGCCGCGGTTGGGGTCGAACCCGGGAACTCCGGATCAGTCGCCGAGCGCCCTAACCACTGAGCCACTGCGGCGGGTACACACTGCTGCCAGATTTGAAACTCACAAATTGAAAAGCCATAGTACCTCAAGAAGTCCCAAGACGCATGTCACAAAACCTTCAGTTGCTTTGCATGCCAAACATAACTGAACAGTGCTTGCCATTTCATGTTGTTATTTGATTCCTTTCTTTTGCATCAAGGTTCCACACGCCACTTTTCAGTTGCATTATATTTTGCACTTTTTTTCCAATACATTCTCAACCTTTAGTCAGTGCCCATGCCATCCGTTCCTCGTACCTTGTCAATGTCGGAGTGAAACATTACGCTGAACCACCACCATCTCGCTCAGTTCTCTGTATTGGAGCACAAGCGAGCTGTTTCCAAAAATGCAGTCAAGGTGCTTTCCATAAATTCATGTAACCCGCGATGCCTACACGAGTGCAGCAGTGCTGCCTGAACACTGGCAAAGCTGACTCTCAAAATTATTGTCACGAGTGTTGGCAACAAAGAGTCAATCTCGGAGTGAAACATTACGCTGAAACACCACCATCTCGCTCAATTCCCTGTATTGGAGCACAAGCAAGCTGTTTTGAAGAAGGCAGTCAAGGTGCTTTCTATAACTCCATGTAACCCGCGATAGCTACACGAGTGCAGCAGTGCGGCCTGAACACTGGCAAAGCTGACTCGAAATTATTTTCACGAGTGTTGGTAACAAAGAGAGATGCTACAAGGATGAGCGGAAAGACGATGACACCTAGGTGCTGCACATCGACTAGGCATAAGCATGGGGGCTTTTTACCGATGTCCAGGCTTCCACTGACAATGGTTCAACGTTTGCTTGAGGTTTCCACGTTCATGATGTAGTGCGTGAAAATGGCGAAAAAAACAGAATTGTTTCCTCTGGAACACCTACGCCATGCCTGCCAAGAGATCAAGAATACTTTATACTAATGAGCAATAAATGGCTCATACTCCTCGTTGCTGATAGCCGAACAACTGAACAGCGGGATAAACCACCAATCTTGTACTGGTGCTGGTTAAAATGTTTCCCTCCTTCCATCACCTTTCTGGCTTAACATTTTTGAGACAAGAATAAATGTCACAATTTTCCTGGCTGTACATTATGATGCATCCACTGGAAGGGGCGTGGCCGCCATCCATGCATTTGTTGCGTTGCATTATTTGAACAATAAATTACCCATCTCTAACGAAGAGCTGATCGCCAACCACTTCAGTACGTGCATTCAGTCGTGGCCGGTAAGCAATATATAGGATTGTGAGACTATTGGTATTTAATTATTGGTATTTAATTTTAAGCAGCGACGCCTTTGTTGCATCATATTAACCCGAAAGTTTACTTCCGACCTCCCACTCTGCCCAGCCCATATTATCCCACAACAAATATCCTGGTGTGATGCCTGATGCCAGGCAGCAGTGGTAGGCTGGTTATGAATTATAACTTTGGTTTGTGTTTGTTGGTCATACATAGCGGAGCAAGGAAGGTCGAACAGACGAGGACAAACCAAGAAGCTAACCCTGCCTGTTATTCCTCTACCCTCGTCTGTTCAAGCTGCCTTGACAAAGCAGTGGCAGGCGCCATAACACTCCTCACCTCAGGAATCCTGCTGATGTTTTTCTCGTACCAGTCATCTGCTTCGCGATGCACCTCATCCGCGATTGCGCGGGCATTGGCAACTGATTTGCCCAGCGTTGCCTGCAGCTCCTGCACCATCCTCTCTAGGTCCCTGCATCCAGGGCAGCCCCCGTATATCACAAGACCAGAGGCAAGTCATGTAGCAACGAATGGTTATTCAGCGAAGTGAGTGTAAAATTTTCTTTGTTATTTTTAGGGGGTATTCTAGTGTTGACCTGGAGCCAGAACACGAGATAACTTGCGTAAACCAGAGCGAAGGGGTTTATTTGCATAAACCTGCATAATTTGTCAGCTGCAACCTTCCAAGTATTAAAATCACACAACATGCAAAAGTTGGCGTTTATAGTTTCTTAGCTCTGAAAACAGCTATGAATGGTGAAAGGATAATTTTCAACAAATAACTGCAGAGAAACAGTAAAAAAAAGATGTTACAAGATAAGAAAGGGTGCACAAATGAAATATGAAAAGAAATGAGAAGCTATGCATGACTAGCAGATTAGCTTTCAGAAACATGATAAGCATTATTTCTGCTTGAAAAGGTGAGCTTGTTGCCGAGAAACATTAAAACCAAGTCTCTGATTTCTTCTTTCACTACATGCCTACGTAATGCAGGTGGTGTTCCGCCGTTCTTATGCTGAAAATTCTAGTAAGGTCCGGGTGGATTAAAGAAAACAAATCCACTTTACATTTCAATCAGATACGCTTTCTTGAAAGTATTTATGAACAGGTTCCACTTCCAAACTGTTCAGGATGAAATGCTGCAGAAATAATCGCAGAAATCAAAATAGTTATATTGAGTTTAATGGCGCAAAAGCAATTAAGGCTATTGTGCGCCAAACACCGGGTTAGAGTCTTGTGGGTAAGGTGAAGTTTTAGTACCTGTAGTTTGTGCTAAACGCTAGCTTCCTTGAGAAATTTAAGAATATGTGCAGAATCAAAAAGCGCTGACCACCTAAAGATAGCATGATGTAAAAAAATCTATTCATTGAAAAATGAAGTAAAATATTTTTTCTTTGCCCTTAAATTTTTCTACAGGATATTAAAATGACGTTTGCAATGAGTTCATCACCACGCAGTTCCCAGAGAGGTTTGTCTTGTTTTATTAGTACGAAATTGTATGTAAGGTTTGCGTGTCCGATGCGTAGTCGACATAAAATAACTTCTACAGAGCGTTCTTTGTCAACATGATATCCATTCTCCTAAAATGGGCTTTAGAGAATGCAGTTTGTTGTTTGCCTGTTCTTTCCATGCAGCCTGCCACTTATTCCTGAGTTTACCCTGCATTGACTTCAAACAATTTCTGTGTGGTATGCACACTGTGGCAGTCGTATCAATTTTTTTTTCATTTTTGCCATGAATTACTGCAATTCCAACATGCGTTTGTTTTGGAGCCATCAGTGTAAAATTCTGTGTAGGTGTCAGGGACGTACCCGTGAGAGGGGGGGGGGGAACGAGAGGGCCCGCCTTTCCTTCCCCCTAAATCACAATCACATCCCCCCGCACTGTTCTTGTTAGGAATTTTAACCCTGCCTCCGCTTCCCCACCCCCTGGGCTTCGCTCTGTACAACAGCCTCGAGCTCCTCCCGAAAAAAATTATTGGCTACATGCCTGGTACGTAGGTGTCATATTTTTATTGCAGTGCGAAGAATTCCTGTAGTATGTGCTCGTATGGCTTCTGCTGTTTGTCTAAATCTGTCAGTGTGAAGTCGCATACTGTGAGGTGACCGTACCATGGTGACAAATGGTCTTGCCTTGATGCAGTGTTAGCTAGAGCATCTCGTAAAGCTAACTCATCGAATTTTTCTTCAAAGCGGAGTAATAATGGCTTGATAAAATGAGCTTTGTTGTTGAATAATCTTTTAGATGGGCACTTGGTGACTATAGCACGGAAGAGTTGTTTCAGGAGTGAACGAATTTTTATTTATTTATTTTCATATGTGCACGTAAGTGCGATTTTTCTATCCTCTAGTGCGGGCTCATTAGCTGCAACGTAAAAGCTGGTTACCGGGGGCTCTATTAAATCAAAATATAGTAGCTTGGAACACAGGTAGGAACTAGCTTAGTATGGCAAAGAACCAGAATAGGAGTGAAAGCATTATACAAAGCAGCCACATTAGCGTACTAGGTTAAGTTGCACTCGCCGCCACCCATATTCAAAGAAGGACAGTATGAAAATAAAAAATGTCAGGGTTTTTACTTGGATAAAATTATTTATTATATTAGCGTGAAAGCATTCTCAAACTGCGAATGTAAAATTTTCGCATTGACCCGGACCAAATTTGGAGGTCACCATCATGCTGGGTGCCATTAATAATGGTTGGCCATCGACTTTGGTCCAAATTGTCCAAGGTCAAATCTCGGGTGTGGGCCGGGCAAAATTTAGAGGTCACCACTGCATGAGGCATGGTCAAATTCGGAGGCGGCACGGCTAGATTTGGAGTTCACTGTGTGCTATGCTTTTTGTAACTTTGCTAGGCAACGGCACAAGAACGGTCCAAGTGACAAGTTTCCTGATCGGAGCTGGGGAGCGTGCGTGTGATTTCACACTAAAATCCACCTGCACGTTCTCTCAAGACATCGTGACTTCAAAGCTCAGAAAGTGCATATGGACTCGTGCTTGGGTTGCTTGGGCTGATATTACTGCGCACAACGATTCCACGCAGGGTACTATGCAAAGCAAGCAAGCACGATTCACATTCAGGAAAATCAGCATAGTAATAATGATAATAATAATAATAATTTGTTTTGGGGAGAAGGGAATGGCGCAGTATTTGTCTCATATATCTTTGGACAACTTAACCGCGCCGTAAGGCCAGTGCACGTTAAAGATCCCCAGGTGGTCAAAATCATTCTGGAGACCTCCACTACGACACCTCTTTCTTCTTTTCTTCTTTCACTCCCACCATTATCCCTTCTCTTACGGTGCGGTTCAGGTGTCCAACGATACATGAGACAGATACTGCGTCATTTCCTTTCCCCCAAAACCAATTATTATTATTATTATTATTATTATTAATATTATTATTAATATTATTATTATTATTATTATTAAGGGAAGGGATAAAGGAGGGAGTGAAAGAAGAAAGGAAGAAAAAGGTGGGAAATATATTGACCACCTGGGAATCTAACGTGCACTGACATCGCACAGCACACGGGAGCCATAGCGTTTTTCCTCCATAAAAACGCAGCCGCCGCGGTCGGGTTCAAGCCCGGAAACTCCGGAATAGTAGCCGAGCGCTCTAACCACTGAGCCATCGCGGCGGGTTACAGCAGCCCTCGCCACTACGGTTCTTTACAAATAGCGTTGCACGGGAAAGCGATGAACCAGAAACCAAAACATGCATTTTAGTTTTGAGCAATCTTATAGATTACATAAACACCTCTTTAAATTTAATTTAATGTAAATATACTTTCACCATTGGAAGAGGCTGTATTTTCTCTGACATGGTAATGCTCTGAAATGCAAGCCGTTCTTGCAAGAATTCAGTTGGTCAAAAACGCTTTTTCAAAGACAGTGTACCATGCTCACATGTCCATATACTGCCGTGTTATTCAAGCTAGGAACATGTAAGTGGCAACACTATACAGACACCTTACTGTAGCTCTTCCCGTTCTGGGGATTGTACTTGTAGGCAATGTCCATTTGGACAAGCTGAAATCGACCGGCAAATGAGCCAAACGTGTTGAGAGATTATGGTCGCAATGAGAAGATAGCTTGCCTGAAGGAGCTGAAAAAACCAACATTTGTTTTGGTTTCCTTGCCGTAATTTCTAGGCCCTTTCGACAAAAAGGTTACTGGTGTAGGCAGGGATGACCGGATGTTAAGTGCTATCTTCTGCTGCGAGGGCATCAGAGAATAAAAAAGCGAGAAGTTTTTCTCACGACACAGGCTGAAATTATTAGGCCCAGTAGGGCCGTATGACAAAGGTTTGCAGCCCACATGGTGTGCGCTTATTTTTGTGAGAGCTGTTTCAAGAACACTTCAGCACTGGAGCCGTATTGTCTCGTCCCGTCACATAATGAGACATGACAGGGCAACGTTGCCATCGTTAAATGTCAAAAACTCAACACCTGACGTCGCATGTGGTGGGAGAATATTTCTGGAAGCCGAGAATGCAAAGTCGCGTGACAACGATCACGTGACATTGTCTCTCGCAGGGCCCAAAGAAAAGTTCAGTCACGAATCTTCCCACCAAGAGTAACCAATAACTTTTCCTTCATGTCTAACCCAAGAACTAAAAGGAAACTAAAAAGGGCACACAGAATAATCAAGCCACACATCTTTTGTGCCATGGCAATGCATTTCGTTCTTTCTGCTCCTACCTGACTGTGTCAGGACTGGATGTGGTGGCAGAAGCTGCAACTTCTTTATTAGGCATGATACGGCCGGTTGAAGCAGGTCGACTCGCTGCGAACAACAGTAGATACGAGCAACACACTTCTTGAGACTGAGATTCAAATAGGTGCACCGTCGACCCCGTTTTAAAATGGCGTGATAATAATTGCAATAAATGGTTTTGGGGGAAAGGAAATGGCGCAGTATCTGTCTCATATATCGTTGGACACCTGAACCGCGCCGTAAGAAAAGGGATAAAGGAGGGAGGAAAGAAGAAAGGAAGAAAGAGGTGCCGCAGTGGAGGGCTCCGGAACAGTTTCGACCAAAATGGCGATGGCGTGCTTCCATTGCGGCGAAAGGCGAAGGCACCCGTGTCCTATACCATGTCAGTTCATGTTAACGATCCCCAGGTGATCGAAATTTTTCCACAGTCCTCCACTATGGCACCACTTCCTCTCCTTGTTCTTTCACTCCCACCCACGAGATGAGAGGCAATTACTGCATCATTTTCCTTTCCTCAAAAACCAGTGTTTAATTTTTTATGCTGAGAAAAATACAAAAGTTGCCGTTTGTAGTGCACTGTGCAGTCGTCAGGCTTTGCTCACATCCGCCGCGCCCATCAAAGGCGCTGCCCATTATTTTATTTTGATACAAACATTTCCTTCCCTGAAATGTAGACCCAGGCCTCGAGAAAGAGGAATATGTGCTCTTCAACACAAAATACCAATGTGCAAATTACAGAGGCGAACAAAATTTCTCGGGTAAATGTTACAATACAGTTTAAAATCGTAGTGTCGCCATGTCAGGATAGCCTCTAAAATAACCAGAGTAATTAGGGACGAAATAACCAGAACATGCCATTTCAAGTAGGTAGAAGTTTAAATTCTTTCATAACACTTTGCAATGAAAAGTGCCGTTGGCCATGACCAATACTCGTTCAGGCCCTATAATCAATCAGCGAAAAGAGACAGTCACATCAGGTAGACGAAATCAACTTGAGACTGATCTCTTTAAATTTTATTTGTGTTATGAACCTACATCTGAAATCAATAGGCCCTCTCAGGAGGCTGTGTCTATAGTGTCAATGAAACTTGCTTCTTGGTTACAATAGCGCATTTGTGTGCTGACCTCCTTGTTCTGTTAACGTTTAAATACTGCTCACAGATGGGTACCTGCAATTGTGTGCATTGTTACTGTTGGTCTTGAGGAAATATATTCTTAACGAACCAAGATCTGAACATATGCATAAAAGTATTATAAAATTCCCTAACATTAGACCCTTTTCGTACTTCTAGTTCATTTTTCATTTTGAAAACATCACATTAGATCTTAACTTCGAAACATTTAGTTCCGCACAATATGGCTTTTGTAGAGGCCTATCCTCTGAACCACCCTCCAGGCACAGAAAGAATTTATTCTGAAAGGATTTGAAAAGAAAAGATGGTCTGGTGTACACATTGACCACTTCAAAGCGTTCGACCGCTTAAATCATTAGGATTTACTATAAAAGTTAGAAACGTATGGAATTCTAGGTATACCCCTGAACTTAATACGTTCGTACCTGGAGCATCGCACACAAAAAGTTGTAATAAGCGAAACTCTTTCTTCTAAGCGTGTTAATACAGGCGTGCCTCAAGGAAGCATCCTAGGACCCCTATTTTTTAACTTTTGCATCCCTGTCTTTCCCTCCTCCTCTTTATCTATCTATCTATCTATCTATCTATCTATCTATCTATCTATCTATCTATCTATCTATCTATCTATCTATCTATCTATCTATCTATCTATCTATCTATCTATCTATCTATCTATCTATCTATCTATCTATCTATCTATCTATCTATCTATCTATCTATCTATCTATCTATCTATCTATCTATCTATCTATCTATCTATCTATCTATCTATCTATCTATCTATCTATCTATCTATCTATCTATCTATCTATCTATCTATCTATCTATCTATCTATCTATCTATCTATCTATCTATCTATCTATCTATCTATCTATCTATCTATCTATCTATCTATCTATCTATCTATCTATCTATCTATCTATCTATCTATCTATCTATCTATCTATCTATCTATCTATCTATCTATCTATCTATCTATCTATCTATCTATCTATCTATCTATCTATCTATCTATCTATCTATCTATCTATCTATCTATCTATCTATCTATCTATCTATCTATCTATCTATCTATCTATCTATCTATCTATCTATCTATCTATCTATCTATCTATCTATCTATCTATCTATCTATCTATCTATCTATCTATCTATCTATCTATCTATCTATCTATCTATCTATGTCAGTGACATTGTAAACATTAGTACAAAGCCAGAATATATAATATACGCTGATGACACAAAACCTTTATTTCGAAACAATGGTCACAGCCAACTTTTATATAACATTAATCAGTCATTGGAAAATTTAAGCGCTTGGAGCAAACTTAATTCACTGGAGATAAATATAACCAAAACAAAAGCCGTGCTTTTTTCCACAAGGCAGTCTCCGATGCCTATCATGCCCTCAAATAATAATCTAATTTTTCACCATGCTCCTATTGAAGTTGTTGATGAAATGAAAACGGTTTTATTTCAACAAAAATATGTCCTGGGATAGGCACATAAATGAAATAATTTCATGCCTGTCAAAAACAGTAGGTATTTTAGCAAAACTCCATTTCTTCCTACCGCCGAAAATTAAGCTACATATCTATAATGCATTATTCTTGTCTCAACTAAACTATTGTTTCCTTGTATGGGGTACAACTACACAAACAAATTTAAATCGAATATATGCACTACAAAAAAGGCTATACGCCATATAGCTGGAAAAGACTACTACACCCATACAGCGACGCTTTTTCAGAATTTTAAGTAATGTCAGTGCACTATCTCTACTCATATCACTTAGCAGTTCGCTAAAAACAGCACATAACTACCTCTGAGAGTACAATGCTTTCGATCGCCAATCTAACAACACTTACACGAATATATCCTTCGCGTTCTGCTCATAACTGGGCGGTACGCTTCACAAGAACGACGTTTGGCCAGCAAATGCTTGCATGTACTCTTCCCACTCTGTTAAACTATTTTCGCGAAAATAAAGTTAATATTGAGAATGTAAGTAAGAAAAGAATACATTCATTCTTTCTCTCGCAAATGTAATTTTTTCTGCTTTTCATGAGGTGTGTTTCTCCTGTGTCTCTTGGAATTTTTGCGGGTTTGTTGCTATGTATAATTGCTATTATTCGCTGATTATGTTTGTCATTCATATTGTGCCTTTATCATTAACAACAAAAAGACTAAACTATGCGTAGTAAGAGCTAAAATGTCGGCAAATGTACTGGGATGTACTGCCTAAATTGTAAGTGCACCAAATGTTACTTCCATCTTGCTGTTTTGCCATGTAATGGGGCCCGAGCGCCGTCAAGTGAATTAACCTTCCCTTTTTGCCTCTGGTCCCTCATTTCTTTTTGAAATGAAAATAAACTACAAACTTCAAACCAGCAGGAGCCATTGCATTTGAACGTTTGGAAAAAATTACTCAATCAGTCAAAGAAACTGCTTTGACAGGAAACGAAGGAAATTTTAAGGACACAAACACTTTTGAGGGCACGATGGACTTCAGTTAAGGGCCAAACTAAGCCCGCAGCCAGTCAGCCACTTATGTACCTCTCCGAGATAATTGCCAGATCTGTTCAGCACCAAACAACAAAAAGAAATATGCGCATGTGTTAAAAAACGGCAAAAAATAAATGCATATGTCTCCTTAATCAGGCACTAGTAATGCCGAGGGAGGGGTAGAATCAATATAGTGCATGGAAATCAATATAAACACAAAATTTTCTAGCGCTGCTCTGGGCATACCGCCGAGCTCCGGGCCAGACAAGCTCTATAGTTAGATACAACTCAAAACTGAAGCAGTATGGACACCTCAAAAGAAACTCCATCTGACGGCATGGACCTGTTGTCACACCATCGTGACCAACTGCCTCTCTCCTGCTTGCTTATAACTGGTAGTTACCATGGCAGGTGCAAGGCAACTGATCACAATGTTGTGACAATAGTTCCATGTCGTGGGCTGGAAGTCTTCCTTTAAGAGACCTCTACAGATTCATTCTCGTATTATACGACTGTATATACCGTTACAAAGTGCACAAAGGTTTGTTGCTGCACAATTTTGTTTTCATTGTCATTACATTACGAACAGATGGGTCACGTTCACTGGTACCGAAAAGTGCCAGTTCCTCTTAGAACTGGACATAACTTTAATAATGGATAAGTTTTTTGAGTGCGTAGTGTTCAACTCGAAACAATATCATAGCTCCTTGAGTAAATACCTCCAAGAAGTGTATCATGATTTCTTGCTGAACAGTTTAGTTTTTACCTGATTTTGTCTGAAGCGGTAAGACCACTTTTCATTGAGGATAGTGACTTTGTCCGGCAGTAAAGATGCATTTCGTATAAAGGAAATTGGATCGAAACCAGTCCCTCTTTTCGTGCCACTTGATTCAAACTCCGAACATCAAGACCAAAAAGAACATGGCGATCACCATTAGGAACAGAATGGCTGTGCAGCCCAGCCAGAGGCATCAGGGCACAAATAACTTTCCTAGCTTTTTGAAACCTCCGCTTTTATTGAGAGCAGCCTTAGACAGCAGTAATTAAGCGACGGTAACTCTTCCATCTGGTCAGGACACTAGCATGACTCCCAGTGCTTGAGAAGGTATACATCATTTAAATGCGTTGCTTTCATTTTTAGAGAATAAAGCTAGAACTAGCTAAAATAAGCCACAACCACCAGTTGAAAGGGTGACAACGAATCACAGTAAGCAGTGGGTGCGCCAAAAATACTTGCGACTAAGATTATTTACATTGTAGGAACAAAATAGGCTCAGTGCAGTGCAATTTCGGAGCACAAGTCAGTTATGACATTTGAAATTCATTCTTATAGTTGTGGGCCACACTCTTTCTTAATCATTACCATCCTCGACACCTTTGCTTCACGCAACAAGCTTCCATACTTATACGCTACTCTCCAAACCGGTGCTTAAAACCCTAGTTGCGAAGAAAATACCGCGGCCACTGGAAGGGCAGCGTAAATGAAGCACTATAAGGAAAGCTCGAAGCTACTAAAGCGACACTGCAGAGAGAAATGGAACAAAACGAAAAATTGGAACTTGAAAAATTGTTTTGAGGAATGGAAATTGCACAGTAACTCTCTCACATTTCTCAGTGGACACCCGAACTGCGCCGTAAGGAAGGAATAAAGGAGGAGGAAGTGAAAAAAGAAAGAAACTAAACGACTGACTGCATTTTCTGTGTCTTTGGCTACTTTTCAAGGGCAGGGCGGGCACCCCGCTTTCCGTATTTCTAAGCGAGGAATCTGACATAGGAACACGATGTTTAACCCCATTTACTGGACGAAAAGTCCAAGAAATACACTTTTCAAGTGAGAGTATACCCCTCCAAACCGCCCTTCCAAGAGTGAGGCCCTGCCGTAGTACTTCCGGCCCTGGGCGCACTGATATGCACGAATTGCAAAAAAACCTTATCAACTCGTCCCTCAGTTCACCTCACTTTGCTTGGGTTAACTGTGTCACAAAAACTCGCGTTCGAAACTGCTACGGAATGCTACGTTGGGCTTAACTACCCAAAGCTGCAAATTTTGGAGTATGAGGAACGCCGAAGTGGAGGGCTCTGGATTCCGACCACACGCGGTTCTTCACCCGCTTAGGACACGGTTCGTAAACGGGTACAAGGGAATCGCTGAGTGCCAAAACCACTTCGGAAACAAGCACATGAACTAGTTCCTCGAAGCATCGCCGTTTCACCGGCCACTTCACAAACAGTTCCGAGGCTACCGACGCCGCGGAAAGTACTATTCAGTAGAACGGGCTCTCATCTAATGCTTGCGTGAAAAAGCACAAGAATAAAGAAGCACTTACCTTGATATGCTCGAACACAAACGGACGTCACAAAGCCGAGCTCAACACAAGATATTGAGGATAAATCTAACGCATTCAGTGGACACACCGAACAGTGGGCTCTGCACAATGCACCAAAATTCCTACTGCAGGGACTTGTGCAACGGCGCTAGCTGTGTGACAATTATGACAACAGTCGAAATTAGAACGTTACTCAGCGCTCATGTCAGACAAAATTGGCTAACATATTTGTTTGTTTACAATTGCGCTTAAAGTTTTCAACTTTTCTTGTAATACTACTGGCGCTGGACCTCTTTACCACTTTGAAGCTACTTAACTTTCTCAATGTACGGGCATAGAGAATAGATTTTCTTTCTCTATGGTACGGGTACTCATACATCCAGGCATAACGTAACGTTTTTCATCTCTCTAGGCAGAGGCAAGTTCAGTAAAATCGAACTAGAATATTGGGAAGTGACCATGCTAGCCGCAGCTGACACCGCCAAACCACACCACGCTTTTCGTGTCTTTATTTTTCAGATGAAGTTATCAAAAGCAACGGGTTTGAGCTTTTCATTCCTCGACTCTTTCGTTTCAACGCTTTACCATGGAAAAGAAGAAAAAGAAAAACCACACGCGGTGCTCGTGCCAAAACGAAAGATCGGGTACCTTGGTTTTTGCGAAGTCGACGGACGAGGCACTTTTTGTATTAGCAGTATTAAAAAAGAACGTTTTTTTTTAAGAATTGTAAATCGCGCAGTATCTGCCTCAGCGGCGGACAGTTGCACCGCGCCACAAGGGAAGTGATAGAGGAGCGATTGAGAGTTAAAAAAATTGCTGGTAGTTTACCTCTGGTTAACCCTGGTTGAAACCAAAAATCTGCATTTCCCTGTCTACGCTTGTGGTGGAGTGTCTGGCGGCTTCCATAGATAGCCATACTGACACACACGGAGTAGAAGGCATTTTTTTTATTTGTTATATATCTTACTTTTTGGAAGCGACGTTAAAGGGACACTGAGGAGAAATTGAAGTTGGCTTGTATCGTTAGAATACCAGCTCCTGATCACAATAACGTCGCTCTTATCGAAAACAAAGCTCTCGTGAAGTATAAAATAGCAAGAACCAAAATACAGGTATCGCCGCAACAGACAAATCTCGCAAGTACAAGCGTGATGTGTTCCTAGGACAAGAGGCGCCACCTTGGAGGAATATTCCTTCCTACATGGGCTCACGAATCTCTGAGGCTGGCAAAGGAAAGTTGCGCACCGCACCGCTAGCCGTCAGAAATCACGGCGTCTGCGTTTACGTCACGTTTCACGTCACTCCGTTCTGTGACGTCATAAGAGTTGCCCTGACGTCATAAGAGTTCCCTGAGTTTGAATCAGCGCGGCGGGAAAAACTTTTTCAACTTCGAATCCAAATTTCTTTGAAATAAATGCATCTTTCGCGCCGGGACAAGCGGCAACAAAGTCATGAAATGCCGAACTATCAGATTTTGCTAACAAAAAAAAAATTGATAGAGTTCTCCTCTGTGTCCCTTTAAAGGCGCTCACACAAGAGAGCAAATATTTAATATAGCTTCGGTAATATTTACAACTGTATTATTACTTGTTGCATGCGGAGATATAGAACCGACTCCGGCTTCAAGCGACGAACAAACCCTGCAGGTAATTTCAGAAACCAAAATTGAAAAAGAAATTTGTTTTCTGGGGAAAGGAAATGGCGCAATGTGACACAGGCCTCATTTGCTTTTCTTAAAACCAACTCTCATTTTCCTTCCCTTAGGGCGCGATCGGGTGTCCACCGATATATGCGAGACAGGCGTAATATCTTTTCCTTCAAACCAATTTTCACTTCATATTCCTTCACGCCCTCCGTGGTCACTCAGTGTTTAGGGCTCTCGGGTAGTGGTCCGGAGTACTCCAGTTAGAACCCGGCCGCTGCCGCCGCGTTTCGATGAAGGCGAAACACTAAGGCGCCCGTGTGCTTTCCTGTGTCAGTACACGTTAAAGATCCCCAAGTGGTAAAATTATTCCGGAGCCCTCCACTATGCCACCTCTTTATTCCTTTCTTCTCTTAATCCCTCCTTTATTCCTTCTTTTACGGCGCGGCTCACGTGCCCGCGGATACGTGCGACAGATACTGCGCAATTTCCTTCCCCAAAAAACGTTTTTCTTTTATTACGGAGCCCTCCACTACGGCACCTCTTTCTTCCTTTCTTCTCTTAATTTCTCCTTCATCTCTTCCCTTACGGCGCGGTTTTTGTGTCCGCCGATATGTTAGAGAGATACTACGCCGTTTCCTTTTCCCAAAAACGAAATTTATTATTATTACTTTCCCCTATTCTCTCTTTGTGTCCCCTCATATCTTTCATATCATTTCGCCTTTCCGTCTGCTATCCTTTATTTCCGATGCCCCAGCTCAGGTGCTTCGGTATCGATGGCAGATGCCGGGGTTAGCTAAAATATTTTCCTTCCTTCGTATTAGTTTAATAAAACCACTTACTATTACTATTTACGGGCGCGTATCTCCCCCTATAATCGCCTCCTGTCCCCTCACCTCTTTCATTTCATTTCTCCATTCTGCCTGCTATCCTTTATTTCCGCTGCCCCAGCTCAGGTGCTTCAGTGTTGGTTACAGATGCTGGGGCTAGCAAAAATCTTTTCCTTTCTTTTCTATTATTCTTTTGTAGCGAGAGCTACATTAAGCTACCAGTCCAGCATTTCGCGGTATATGGAAGAGGAAAGTTGTGCGCATGCGCCTGTACCGCGGCAACCGAAGAGGCCCAAATTGCGGCGTGCGCTACAATCAGAACAAGAGCTACATATAGAACAACAATTGCGACCAATTCCCACTTTAGGAGACAAAAAGTAAAAAACAAACTACACTGAAATGTCGTAAATGCTAGCAAAAAACAAGAAAAATAAATGAAAAAGAATTCAATGATTTCTTGCAATATTACGTTCTTAAGGAACTTTTTGGGAATACGTTTTCTGAAATCAAGTAGTTTTTCAGTGCGATTTAGTAGAGACGGCATTTGGAACTGTGCGTGTAAAAAACATTCATTTCAAGAATGTCTTGGCCGCGGTTACCAGTGGTGTTGGCTTAACACCACTGGCCACACCAAGAAGTGACGACGAAACATTGAATGTTTGCTGGACTTATGGCACGAACATTATATCGAAAGCCCAGTAAAGGCACAGCAGAGCGCTGAGGGCATCTGCGAGTGTTTTCAGTAATGCTTACTTCTTCTAAGCATACAAGGAATTTCGTAGCTTCCAGGACGTGTTCTCCCTCGTACATTTCTGCCGGGTAGGAAGCTGTGGCAGCCTTGTCCTGCTGTAGAAAAATTTTCCCCATTAATTGATACACCTTTAAGACAATCATTTAATCAAAAAAAGAATACTTTGCAGCCAGCTATTAAAGCCATGTTAAAACATTATGCACTGATGCTAGTTTATGCCAAGTGTTTTGCAAGCCTTTCTGCAGGCTAATGCAGATTCTGCATTTCACTTTGACAAAACATGTCACGCGACACTAATGCACTGAATCTGTGCATTCTTGGAGAGTTCGCCTAACTTCAAACGCATAGAGCTGTTTCATGCGCACTGTTGCATATCATACCCGACTAAAATGTGGCCGCTGTGCCTTGGTCTTAAATTTGTAGCCCCAAAACTATTTCTGCAGCTTAGCCGCTTGGACCTGTATGTATGAGACAGAACACATCTGTTTTGTGTTGTTTCTTCCTGCCTGTGCTCTTTTAGTTCTTATGATGTTGAAACTATAGTTTGATACAACTAAGAATGCGGCAGTGACTGCCCCTCAGAAAAGGCCCCCCAGCAATGGCTTTGACTGGCTCTCATTACATCAGTGTTAATCCCCTAGTGCTAAATCGCAGGTAAATGGCAGGTGCATCTGTGAAGCGGAATTAACCACAACATCATAACAATCGGCTGACGTCTTTGGAACTTCCTTTGAGGGGATTTACCGCTGCATTTTTTAGTTGTATCTGACTAAAGCCGAATTCTTTGAATCAAGTTATTGTGGTACATAACGTGTCCCAGCTAACTTGAGCCAAGGGTTAAAAAATAAATTATTTGAGACAGGCGAGTGAAACCAGTTGCATATTGGTGACAGCCATCTTGCACGCCACAGGCAATTTATTGTTCTGCAATTCATTATTAGTTTAAATATATAAATTAATAAATATTGACTTTAGACAACAATTTGCATTTGAAGAGTTCTCGAGCACTCTCAGAAACCCCCATTCAATCATTTACGATAAGGAAACCCTCACGGGTGTCTTTTTTTCCCAGCTCCAAAGAAAGCCTGCGAAATAAAAAAATAAACCACTTGACTAGCGCATTCGCACAACATGATCGTGCTGCTCTCAAGCATGATTTGAACAAACAAAATCACCTGCAGTCTTGACTCTACGGCCGCGCATCAGCGGCAGGCCGATGTTGGCGGTAGTTTCTCGCCTGCGTCAGCCAATTTGCACACATTACTGTGCGAGTTGGCCCCGCCAACATATCGGTCTGCCGCTGGGGCCGGGCCGTCGAGTCAAGGCTGCAGGTGATTCGTTTGTTCAAACCACGCTTGAGAGCAGCACGATCGTGGCGCGCGAATGCGCTAGTGACGCGGTTTATTTTTGTATTTCGCGGGCTTTCTTTGGAGCCGGGAAAAAAAGATGCAAGTGAGGGTTTATTTATAGTAAATGATGGAATAGGGGTTTTTAAAGGCGCTCGTCCACTCTTCATACGCAATTTGTTGTCTACAATGAAGATTTATTAATTTAGGTAATTAAACTAATAATTAATTGCGAAAAAACTGCCTGTGGTGCACAATATGTCTGTCACTAATATGCAACTGGTTTTACTCGCCTGCCTATAGTCATTTTTTTAACGCTGGGCTCAAGTTAGGAGGGACACCGGGTATATCACTGCATATGGTGGAATTTGACACTGAGGGCAAGAAGTGTTTGTGTCGACACAGGTTTTGATTCAAGTTTCGATTTCTCAGGGTCAATTCAAACAGGATTTGCTCGTGAAAAGGGCGCAGTGGAGTTTCAACAGCCTCATCATAACGCACACCCCTGTCAGACAATAGGCGCAATAAAGGCTTGACTATTACTGCATAAATTTTTCTTGATGAATGAAACGATGTAAGAAAGCACAAATGAAGTAGCACAGCAAAATACAAGCGCTGACTTTGAGCCGTCCTGTAGTGATTCTCTCAAATTTGAGCTTCACTAGCCACCACTGTGCACAAATCACGTTTTTTTTCTGAATATTTATCTTACGATTCATTATTACGGACCAGTCGCCTTATGAAAAGTTCTGCTTGGGGACAAAAGTGTCCGTATCAAGAGGCACGACTGCACCAGCTGCATTTATTTTCTGAACGCCATGCAGATGGCACAGTACCATCGAGAGGAGAGATATGCAGCTTTGGCTCCAGAAAGACAGCATGCTAGACTTATGATGGTAGGTCAGCAAAAGCGCTGTTTGGTCTGCCACTAGTTATCACTATGGCTCAATGAGCAAAATTGTTTTTGCCAAGCCTGGCTGAGGCAGTGCAGCCCTTAACTGAAAAACGCTGAGTAATGCTGATCAGGTAACTGAAAAAAATTATCCATATAAGCACCACACAGGATCCCTAAAAGTTTTTCACATCATAGAAATTTCTTTGGGACCTAGCTATTCAAAAAGAACATTCAATATTCAAATACACAGATCCAGCCAGTGCAGCTACTCCATCAACTTGTCTGTTTTATTGGTCCGCAGAAATAACCCCGAAGCTGGGACACAAATTCTGCCAATCAACAATTTTCGAACAAATCTTGTGTATTTCAGAAAAAAAGAGAGGTTCTGGTATCATGTCGGCACATATTGGCCGACATACCACCCAATCCTTGCCAACACATAAAATATCTTGGAGTCCCGTAATCTGAGAGTTGTGTCAGAACTGCGGAATAGTTTTACGACAATGCGTCTGCAGTAGCCTTAGCCCAGCTTGCTGGACTAATGCAGCAAAATATGCTCCAATTTACTGCAGTAGTGCACCAGCTGCTAATAGATCACCTCAGCAAAACAAAGTCTAGCTTGGCCCCTCGTGTGCAAAGAAAACCACTCTGCAGCTTCTTGCTACTGTGACATTAGCCTTGTTACTCCTTTTTTATGAAGGCGGTCGTGGGGCCATCCCTGAGAATGTAAGAGCTATAGCTCTTACATTCTCGGGGATGGCCACACGACCGGCACACAAAAGTCTTGTGTCATGAATAGCTGCAGTGCTTCTGTGTTAGCAACCATTGGACAAGTCTGCGTGCACTTTCATGAATAATAAGCAAGAAGAAGACATGCGGTCTTAGTCACTTCACAACCTGTGACAATTTCTCGCACCATTTTTTTAATAAACAAAGGTGTTTGCCGATTGCAGAAAGCACTTCGCTGGGTGCAGATTACTCCTTTCAAGACGCTGCTCATTATTTCGATTAAAAAAAAATATTTATGCACTTAAATAACGTAACCTAACTTCAAGAAAGCAATTATCAAATATAAAACATCAACGGTTAACTGTTTGAATGCACGCACAAAATTCCCACAAAATTTCTTTACCGTTGTAAATTGCAACATAAAAGTACCTGTGTGGAGTTTGCTGAGCTTTCCGCGAACTCGTTGATATTCTGTCCGCAGAGAAGGCCGCTCCAGTGGGGTCGGAAGCCCGCACCAAGGGGGCCCGTCCCCTTCCTGCCTCCCCTTCGTGCGGCGGACGTCCTCGTTTACGCCGCGCCGTCACGGGGATGACCCGCCGGAAAAAAAGCTTAACCAGATACTGCTGTCGACATGTGTGCGTCGTCAAGGGGTGACGAGACTTCGGCGATGCGGGAGAGATACAGCTGGGTGGGGACCGAGTGTTGGGTGACCAGGAAACTAATTATTCCCTTAACGACTGTGTTCTCTTTGTTGCTGTCAACAACCTGAGTCATCGCCTCGTCGGCACATGTTTCTAGCATCTGTGGTGCCGTGGGTGGCGTGGGGAACGGAAGTCGCATTTGTGTTGTTTGTGTGGTTATTTGAAACCTCCTTCCCAAATGTCTTAATCAGAACTTTTTCCCCAATCTCTGATCAGTGGGCAGACCTTATTTTCCTTCCTCTAACCACTGATTGGCGCGATGGGTCGTTTGTTATCTTATTGGTTGCTGTTCCCGCTAAGGGCGGAGACAGAGGGTTTAAAACCAAGCGCTCTGGGTTGAGCGGGGGCTGAATTCGTCTGATCCACGATTTAGTCATGTAAATAGTTTTCTCCTTGCTTTGTTTCTTCTCGTCTTTTTTACCAATGTTGTAAATAAATAGTTAACCTTCTCCTTTCCTTGAGTAATGTGAATGTTTGCGAGTAGAACCACCGGGCCATCAAGAAACCCCGATTTTATCATCAAGTAGTTTCCTCTCATCGCCACCGGAAGGGGAAACTCAACTGGCGCAGTCGACACAGGATCGCAACTTCTTTCTACTCGAGGCATTGGACGGAAGGTGAGAAGAACAAGTCGGTGCACAAGCTTTTTGACCTAAAGGAGAAAACGTGAAGCTGCGTCGCAAGACTGACGTAGAAAGCTTCAGGATCACGGGTCGAGTTCGAGAGGACGTCGGAGGCTCAAGTCAGCTAGGAGCTCAAGGAGCCGGGCAACAACAAGCCATCGAGGGTTCGAGTCAGCGAGCTGCTGAAAAGAACCAGGCGTCCACATCGAACGGGTTCGAGTCAGCGAGCTGCTGAAAAGTAACCAGGCGACCAAGTCAAGCCAGTCAAACGAGGCAGAAGTCAGCGAGCTGCTGAAAGATCCAGAGCTCAAGCCGTCCGCATCGAGGAGCCTGTCGTCATCACTGAGGACGACGAGATCACCGGGGCAGAGAGCAACCAGTAAGGTAGGAGTCCTTTCTGTTTTCTCCGAATTCACCATGTCGGTGTAGTGTTTATGTGCTAGAAACGATAGCGCGGAAAACGGAAATGGCTGCCGTACGGTATGATCAGGAGGGCAGGATGCGATGCATTGAGCAGGAGGAGGCTGAACAGCTAAGTGAAATTGAAAATTTGAAACTGCAAATTGAACTGGAAAAGAGAAAACTTGCACAGATGCAGTTAAAACTAAGACAGGGGGCGAAAGTCGATAGCGAGGTCTTATTTGCATCAGTTCAATGTTTTGTCTGTATGAAATTTGGGCATTCGATGATTGAGTCTCCAAAAGAGCAAGAACAAGATGTTCCCGTGGTGAGGGGAGATGTGTGCGAGCTAGTAGCTCGGGTAGAGATACTGGCGCCGGCATGCGGCGACTTGCACACCGACGATCAGAGTTCTGAAGCCTGTGTGGATTCAGGGGCGAAATAACAAAACAGGACGGTGATATAACGTTGTGTGCTAAGCCAAAAGAGTGTACCGCAGGCATAGGGGCGTTACTCACACCTGTGAAGCATTTGCTGTCACAGCAACCGAATATAGAGCAGACCCAGGAGGCACTTGAATGTGTTGCTCGCGATCAAGGGTTCAGCATCGTGACCCAGTCTATGTGCGCTAACTCTGACGCAGCAGCAAGGGTCGAGGACGAGAAGGCGGATCTGAGTGCGAGAACGTGCTTTGCAGTCGATGGCAATCTAGCTGCCAAAGAGGAGTTGTCTTACCAGCCGGTGCTGACACTGTGCGCACTCACAGTGACAGCAGATCTAGCTAGAGGTGTAGGGCAGCTGGTAACACCGGAAATACACGCACTAACAGAGCATTCTGAAAGGGAGCAGCTAGAAGAAGAAAATCAGAGTTCAGATTTCGAAGACCATTTCGAAAGTCCCCACGATTTGGTTCGCGACAAACCCGGGGCTTTAGAAGAGCTTCAGGCAGATCCGAAAGCTGCAAATGTTCCTGCAGCAGATTGGGAGTTAACCGGAAAAGCTGCGAGTTTCGCAGCAGATAGGGAACTGAGGGATTCGGATACTGCACCCATCCCCGTAAGCCTAAACATACAGCATAAGACCTCATTACCAGAAGAGCGAGAGCAAGCTGGTCAAGGTAATTGGGAGAAAACAAGGCTTAAGGGCATGGTTTTCTTTGAAGAGGATGCCGGCTGCCAGCCGTACAGGGAGCTAGCGCTACCTGAAGAGCGATGTAAAACTGCATGTGAAGTAGCCGGTGACAGGCCTATCCCAACTGTGAAATTCAAAGAGGCAGAGAACGCAGACACGATGGCAGCAGCAATCTTGGTAGAATGCAGGGAGCTGGTGAGCTTTGTTGCTTTTGATGAAAACGACGATGTACACCCGATAGCGGCGGTAGCCTTCACAACCGGCGCCGTGCCGGAAAAATTGGAATTTTGGTCCAAGCTTGTGGACAAAGTATAAAAGGAAACATCTTTTTCGAGATATAGGTGGCTAGAAATCATTCTGCCAATTTGGCGCACCGATCTGACATGGTGGATTCTGGAATTTGCAGATTGGTGTCCTAACCTTGTGTGTGCGGATTGAATTAACCGCAATGTGCGCGCGTGTGCGCGTGTTTGTGGTCTGATTGAACAGCTGAGCATACATGTGCGCGCGTGTGTGTAATTTTGTTCCGGGAAACTGGCTGGACTTTTATGTCACACTGACAGCAAGTGACCGCGTGACATTCTTGGTTGGGAGGTGTGGAGTTCGCTGACCTTTCCGCGAACTCTTTGATATTGTGTCCGCAGGGAAGGCCGCTCCAGTGGTGTCGGAAGTCCCCAACAAAGGGGCCCGTCCCGTTCCTGCCTCCTCTTCGTGCGGCGGACGTCCTCGTTTACGCCGCGCCGTCACGGGGATGACCCGCCGGAAAAAAAGCTTAACCAGATACTGCTGTCGACATGTGTGCGTCGTCAAGGGGTGACGAGACTTCGGCGATGCGGGAGAGATACAGCTGGGTGGGGACCAAGTGTTGGGTGACCAGGAAACGGATTATTCCCTTAACGACTGTGTTCTCTTTGTTGCTGTCAACAACCTGAGTCATCGCCTCGTCGGCACATGTTTCTAGCATCTGTGGTGCCGTGGGTTGCGTGGGGAACGGAAGTCGCATTTGTGTTGTTTGTGTGGTTATTTGAAACCTCCTTCCCAAATGTCTTAATCAGAACTTTTTCCCCAATCTCTGATCAGTGGGCGGACCTTATTTTCCTTTCCCTAACCACTGATTGGCGAGATGGGTCGTTTGTTATCTTATTGGTTGCTGTCCCCGCTAAGGGCGGAGACAGAGGGTTTAAACGGCTCTTTACTCCTTGTTTTGACTTTCAATCCCGTGCTTTCCTTCCCCCCTTTCCTTTTCAACTTTTGCCTCATGGCACACTTCTCGAATAAAAAAAAAACCAAGCGCTCTGGGTTGAGCGGGGGCTGAATTCGTCTGATCCACGATTTAGTCATGTAAATAGTTTTCTCCTTGCTTTATTTCTTCTCGTTTTTTTTACCTATGTTGTAAATAAATAGTTAACCTTCTCCTTTCCTTGAGCAATGTGAATGTTTGCGAGTAGAACCACCGGGTCATCAAGAAACCCCAATTTCATCATCAAGTAGTTTCCTCTCATCGCCACCGGAAGGGGAAATTCAACTACCTGGATTACGAAATAACTGCACAACGGATCGTGGAATCAGTTTTTGTTTCGAAAACCAACATGCTAAAAGAAGAAAGATATTTGTGGCAAAATGCAATGAATGAAAATCTTGGAGGTCGTGGTGCCAAGCCCACTGTTTTGAAATGCTATTAAAACTGTATTCATTAGTTGTAAAAAGAAAGCATCGCATTTGCAACACGAAGAGTGGCCAGTTCACAAAAACAAAGGAATTACTGCAAGGCATAGCGCATTCCCAGAAAACCTTCTATGATGCGGCATATGCAGTTGAGTTCATAACTCTTTAAGGGGTTAATATCAGGTAAAATACCTCACAGATAATTCAATTTAGTCAGCTGCTTTTTGCCTATTTTTCTAATAATTTCTGCATGCCATGCAACCTGATCATGTTATGCCAGGTGACCATAAATAGAATCACGTTTCTTGCAGAACTGTCTGTTAAGTCTAAACATATGAGGTGGCAATCAATAGATGATCAAGCAGCATTTTTTGATAACTCTGTGCATCATGTACAAAGAAAACTGTTCTACTGAAGCTATCCCACGCCACACTGCTTTCAAAACAACCGTGATAGGCTGCCTGCCATTGAGAAGTGTAGACAGCATTCACATCATTGCCATGACCACATTACGAAAGTGAACCAGAGGGCAATTGTATATACATACTTTCATAGCAAGATATGTTTCAGTTATATGAAATCAGAACTAAAAACAAGCAGGATATCCAAGTTTTGTGATTCACCTGCAAAGCAGGCAGGAGGAAACAATTTGGTACGTCTCTGAAGAATGGTGCGCACATGTAACAGCAGCAGTTTGGCACCAGCTGTAAGGCCCATTGCCACTATACATTTGACCACCTGTCTAATCACTAAGTACTTGCCTGTGTACTCGATGTGTATTGTGAAAGCATACAAGAGCTGGCTCGTCACTTAACAGTTATAAATGACAGACACAAGTAGGAAGAGAAATGACTGCGCTCTCTCCTTCACAAGGCAGGGCAGGAAAAACACTGATGACACGATCATGATTTCTGAAATCAGAAAAACCCCGACTTGCATTTTCAGAACAGTGCCATAATGAGCAATGACAATATAATATTGAAAACTTCAATTCTATACTTATTTAAAATTGCTATGCAACAAACACAAAAAGGGTTAATTGAGTAAGACGCATGTAGCTAAGTCCTAAAGTGCTTGAAGAGCTTGCCTTGATCTGTTGCCAAATAAGTTGCTAATAAATGCAAATACATCATTTTGGCACTATTTGGCACTATGCACTGTGCTTTGGCCTTTCAGTTTATTTTTGTTACCTTTTTGTTCAAGCTATGAAGAGGATCCGAGTGTCTCTTCAACAGTTCGAATCATTTCTTCAAGCTGCCGTTTTTTCCTAGCAACTTCCAGCGTATTTTTTCTGAAATGCTTGAGAGCTCGCTTTTAAGCTTCTCACCTAGTTAGATGTTCGTTATCAGACAGAATTCCATGTGAACCTGAAAAAACGGAACAGAGGGAAACATCATGCGTGTATGTTTTTTTTTTTAAACGCTGATGTAGCACACAAAGCAAATGAACAAGGTTTGAAGGCAAGCCTCAGCGTGCTAGCCATTAATAAGAGTTGAAAGGAAGCTTCAGGGTGCAAACTAATGCTTTCACAAAAAGAGTTCTCTTCGCGGTTAGTTCAAAATTCCACGCTAATGCCACAAGTCAGCATATTCGCAAGTAATTAAAAAACGCATGCAAAGCAGCTTTAATGCCCACTAAGCAGGCAGTGCTGAGGAGGTAGCGAGCTCTTTTGTTCAGCTGCGGGCCTTTTTAAGATGAAGCAGCATGCGCACTAGCATGAACCCCATAATAGTACTCAGGCTTTACTATATTAAATCATTGCCTTTCGCTTTCAATACAACAAAGCGTTGCTTTTCACTGTAAACCATCTCATTATACTGCTAACTTGACAGCTAGGTGGCACTATTCCCCTTCCCAAAAAGATGCCCTGCCACTACTTTGATGCTTACAAAGTACAGTGGTGCGTAATGGATGTTAACTGTGAATCTTTCGAGACTGTCGCGCAACTCCGACACTGAGAGTTTAGCTCTGATATTGAGCATGTTATACACATTAAACCATACTATACGTGGTTCAGTCGTCTTGTACTTCAGTTGTGACTCTTTGCTCCTTTTTCTACCTCTCTTTTCTTTCTCTTTGACCCTTAACTTGATTGTGAAGTCGTTGGCATTACGGCAATGCTTTTCATTTTTCGATGGGGGAATAACACCACGTAGCATTGCCACGTGGTGCATAGGTAAATTGGAAGCTGATGTTGTGCTTGCTCTATAACATATCCTCTTGCCTGGCTGCTTGTAATCAAACTACCTAACAAATACGTGAAAATGTCGTTCACGAAGGCAGCCTAGTTTCAATAGTATCGCGTCAACTTTTGTCTTTGATCTCTAAGCAACTTCAGGCGCCATAGCAAGCTTTGATGTTGCGCACTACTTGGGACTACCGCGCAGTAGCAACATGGGAGAGACGAGAAAAATTATCTGAGTTTTAACTATTGCTGAACCTGGTTATAGAGCCAAAGCTGTGGTGTATCGAGCAAGTAGATGTGGCTTGGCGTCTGTAACGCTGAGTGCGTTCCGCACAATGGATGGGCAGCATGCCCACCCTGCCAGCTGGGCAGGTGGCAGTTAAGTTAGTGGTTGACCGTGAAAGGTTGGTCACCTAATGAATTCTGCGGCCTATTCTACCGCCCTCTATTGGCCAATTGAAAACTTAAGTGGTGCGACACCATGGTGGACCACATATGGTAAGGCCTATAGCCACACTTGCCCTCTGGTTCACTAGAAGATTAACCCGCAGCCACATGGCGAAATCGGCTTTATCTAGCGTAGAGAAGCTTTCACTTCAAAAGGGTGTAAACAATTCGCCGCCTGTGTTTGCGTCCTTTTCACGTCTCGTCCATGCTGCTACTGCGTTCTAGTCCCAAGTGTACAGAACCAACTAGCCAGCCACTATGCTTTATGCACAGTGCAGTTCTGCAACACCATTATTTTTTTGTATAGGAGAGCCAAGTTATTTCCATCTAATCCACCTGGTTTATTATAATTTTCACATTACATTCCATATACTGCGAAATACATCATTGACTTATGACAGCAACTGCGACACACCAAGTATAATAGACAAGAATTGCAGTAAACGAAACAAAATACATATCTTTATTTCTTGTTCTAAAGAATTATGGCAATGCGAACAAAGAATAGTTCAGCATGTCTCATCACATTCTCTTTAAAAACCTATCAAAGCAAGATGTGCAATGCAAGACACAAAGCAGCTTTTCACTATTAAATGGATCAGCCACAAAACAATCTCAGGCACCCAGTGGCTATATATGGCCCTAATAGCACATAGCTGGCATATCTCATCACCTATGTTCAAATTTGGAGCACCGCAGCCATTTCACACTTGACTTGAGGATGCTAATATTCCTTAACGAGGAACAGATGTTGTGGGTAAGCAATGTTATGTCTTTTTATTTGAAACATGCCTGGTTGCTCCTGTTCCATTCAGCTTTTATTCAAATGTTTGGGGGGGGGGCAAGTAGCTTTGTAATAACGGAGCAATTACTCATTAGCATCTACCCAAATGTAGTCATATGGCTACAAAGGAAAGCTATATAGCTTTCTCAGACACTTCGCAGTTGAAGAAAAATTCGTCCCGGTCTGGGGTTCGATCCTAGGACTACTGCGTATCAGGGGCAGTCGCTCTACCAACTGAGCTAACCAGGACGGCCAGCAGATCAGCAGGCAGGGAGATCAATACGCTGTCGTACTACCATCTGACCTGCGGGCCACTGTGGTTAGCTCAGTTTTTACAGAAACTGCGCAGGATAGGTGGTGCCCCGAGGCTTGAACCTTGGACCAGGACGAATATTTCTTCAACAACAAAGTTCTTGAGAAAGTTTTCGTTTATAGCCATATGGCTGCTTTTGGGTGGATGTTATTGATAATTACTCGTTATTATAATCTGTTTTTAGCTCAGGACGGTGTCAGAAGGAAAATATTTCTTGCACGCTTATTTGTTAACTGCCTTTTTTTACATATTAAATGCGCCAGTTTTTTGTATTGTTCTGCTCCCTTTCATAGCCGCATGTTGTCTCTTTGTCCATTTTCATATTTAATCAACATGCCTAGCAAGACAGCACCCTTTATTGCTGCCTATAGTTCAGGTTAGCCATTTTGGTCACAGGAACCGAAGACACATAAGCACCATCTGCCGACCAGTAACTGCTGAAATAAAATTGGCAGCCCATGGGCATCATCTATGGGAAATGCTATCAAAGTAACTTGTAAACATAACTTTTCAGTTGTATCTTTGAGACAACATGCTAGGTTGGCAGGGGAACAAATAAGCCTTTAAGTGCTAAATGATAGCAATTGATCAGTATTTACCATCTCGCTCACGGCAAGGCCCGGGTATCTACCGACTATCACTATGATGGGTGGATCGCTATTAGCAATTCGCTTTCGGCAGTCTTGAAATGTCCTCGCCATGCAGTCGGAAATTAGAGTAAAATCTGGCTTTGATCTGGCGAGCTCTTTCATCATGGCCTCAATGTGGCTGGAAATAAAATCTTCGTCTTTGCCATCATCAAGGTTAAAAATATAAACAAATTAAGACCTAAAATACATCACAAGAGGTAAAATTCACATCCATTACTTAAACTGAATTGCCAATACATACAGCACAAGGCCGTGAAGCTATGTGAAAGGTAGGAAGAGTGTCGGGTACCGTTCTCCGCCTCTTTGGAGCATTACATTCTCCAGATGCCAGCCTGAGTTTTCTCCTCTCAAACTTCACTTTGAAACGACGACCTTCACATCGTGAGTCCGGAAAATTACCTCATTTTCATATTGTCCAAGCATCATATCTTAGGTTTAATAGAAGAAGGCATGTGTGGGCAAACAGTATAGTTTTAGCACAAGTGTAAGTACATATTGTCACGGCTTGCTTGACGTAGAGGCCGGCGGCCAGCACAGGTAGTGATAGCATGAGCCCAAGAACACAGGAACCGGCAGGTCCGCCAGCAGCAGCAGCGTCGTCGTCGGCACGCGGCAATCGCGCTTCTACTTTCTCTTCGCTAGACTACCTCCTCCTATAGGGAAGCATCGTCCTGATGCGAACCCGAGAGTAAAAGAACACTCGGCGGAAAACCACACAGGGGCCCAGAAATCTTGCCGGCCGATGTAGAAGACAGTGGGAAATGCAGGAGATTATCGCGCGTAATACGCCTTAAGCCGGACAACGTGCACAATTTCAGGGCGGGGGGGGGGACGAGATGACGGTCGCATTCCTTCGGGCAGCACCTCGTAGTTCAGGTCACAGATGCAGCGAAGAACCGTATACGGGCATAAGTAGCGCTTCGTGAGTTTTTCGGAGACACCTCCACGGCGTACCGGCGTCCACACTCACACCTTGTCCCCAGGGTAAAAATGGACGTCACGTCGACGCAAATTGTACCGACGAGCGTCTGTATGCTGTTGGTGCTGAGGGCGGAGTCGAGCGAGTTGCCGAGCTTCCTCCACGCGCTCGCAGACTAGACGGGCATCAGCGACTACGTCTACAGACAGCTCGTGTGACAACATAGCATCAAGCATCGTGGTGACCTGTCTGCCATGCACCAGTTGGAAAGGGGACGTACCTGTCGTCTCCTGGACAGCGGTATTATACGCGAATGTAACGTAGGGCAGTACCTCGTCCCAACTGCGATGGGCGACGTCCACATACATGGCGATCATGTTAGCCATCGTCATGTTCAGCCTCTCCATCAGACCATTGGTTTGCGGCTGGTACGACGTAGTTCGGCAGTGGCTGGTGCAGCTGAGACGGAGGATCTCCTGTGTGAGTTGTGCCAGAAACGTGGCACGCCGGTCAATGATAAAAACGGCAGAGGCCCCATGACGAAGCACAATACACTCAATAAAAAGCTGAGCTGCCTCAGCAGCCGTCCCTGACGGAAGTGCTCGGGACTCGGCGTATCTGGTTAGGTAGTCGGTGGCTATGATAATGCACCTGTTACCCGACTTTGATGTTGGAAATGGGCCGAGAAATTCCATGCCGATTGTGTGGAACGGAGCATGCGATGGCTCGAGCTGTTCGAGAAGTCCAGCTGGTCGTGTAGGTCTTTTCCGCCTTTGGCACTAACGACAAGTTTTTACATAGTAACGGACGTACTTAGGAAGTTGCGGCCAATAATACTTTTCTTGAGTACGTGCAAGTGTTCGGCTGTAGCCAAGGTGGACAGCTGTAGGGTCATCGTGAAGAGCTTCGGCCACCTCGGCGCGCAAGTCTTCTGGCACAACAAGGATCCATGACTTCGGGCTGCTGTCGAACTTCTGCTTGTACAATACGCCGTGCAGAATACGGAACGTCGGCAGAATACGCAGGAAAACGCGGGGCACCACGTATTCGAGGCCTTCTAGGTGTGCCATCAGCTGACGAATCTGAGGATCATTGTGTTGCCGAGTAGCGATATCGGCCATGCCCAGAGCGCCCAATGAAGCCGTCCTCGTCGTCATTATCGCCCCCTGGCGCCGGATTCACGGGGGCTAGAGACAAACAGTAACCATCATTATGTTTGCGGCCTGATTCGTAGATGATGATGACGTCGTACTCCTGTAGCCGCAGGATCCACCGAGCAAGGCGGTCTGCAGGATCCTTAAGATTGGCGAGCCAGCACAGCGATTGGTGGTCAGTAACGACGCCAAAAGGGCGACCGTACAGACAGGGCCGGAATTTGGTGATCGCCCAGATGACAGCGAGACACTTTTTTCAGTTGTCGAGTAATTGCCCTCAGCCTTCAAAAAAGCTCGGCTGGCCTAGGCAATAACCCGCCCGGCGCCGTCCTGGAATTGCACAAGCACTGCCCCTAGTCCTTGGTTGCTCGCGCCCGTGTGGAGTTCAGTGTCGGCGTCTTGATCGAAATGGCCTAGTACGGTAGGCGCTGCAAAGGCGTGCTTTAATTGGCGGAATGCTGATTGCTGCTCCTAGGTCCACTCAAAGGCGACGCTATCCTTCTTAAGGCTATAAAGTGGCGCTGCGATATAGGCGAAGTTGCGAACGAAACGTCTGAAGTACGCGCAGAGGCCGAGAAAGCTGCGGACTGTCTTCTTGTCGGATGGCGAAGGGAAGGACTCTACGGCAGCCGTTTTCTGTGGATCTGGCTTCACACCGATTTGGCTGACGACATGGCCTAGAAACTTCAACTAACTGTATGCGAAGCGGCACTTCGAAGCCTTGAGTGTGAGTCCGGCGGTCAAAAAAGCGTGAAGGACCGCTTCAAGGCGCACAAGATGGTAAGCTAAAGTGCCTGATAAGATGACAACGTCATCCAGATACACGAGACACGTCTGTCACTTCAGTCCGGCGAGCACAGTATCCATGACTCATTGAAATGTCGCGTGCACTGTACACAGGCGAAACGGCATGTCCTTAAACTCGTAGAGCCCATTGGGTGTTATAAATGCGGTCTTCTCGCGGTCGCGCTCATCCCCTTCAATCTGCCAGTATCCACTCTCCAAGTCGATGGACGAAAAATAGCGGGCATGACGCAGACGGTCGAGAGTGTCGTCGATGCGAGGTAGTGGATACACGTCCTTCTTGGTCACCTTATTGAGTCGCCAGTAGTCGCCGCAAAATCGAAGGGTCCCGTCTTTTTTTCTTGACCAGTACTACAGGGGCTGCCCATGGAGTGTTGGATGGCTGGATGACGTCGTCGTTAATCATTTCGAGCACTTGCTCTTGTATGGTTTTCCTCTCCTTCAAGGAAACGCAGTACGGTGGTTGGAGAATCGGGGGTGTCACGGTATCTACAATAATTCTATGCTTGGCGACGGGCGTCTGGCGAAATCTGGATGTCGTCGCGAAACAGTTGTGGTACCGATGCAAAAGAGAGAGCAGTTCGCATGTGTGGGAAGGCTCAAGCTTGGGATCGATCTCCAGGGGCAACGTTGTAGGGCCATATGACCCGGGCGGGGCTTCCTCCTCAGGCAGCGCAACCGCTTCGCGAACGTCGCTAAGTTCATCCAGTTGCGCTATAACTACCCCTTCGTCAGGTCCTGCGGCTCGTTCCTGAAGTTGGTCACAAAAATGTTGGCGCGCCCACTTTAAACTTTGGCGATCCTCCGCCCTACACCGATGCCCCGCGTAAGTAGCATTTGGACACTTCATTCGAGAACGCCTTCTCCACATGCGGTTGTATCGGCTTGGACCGGAAGAAAAACTACCGACAACGGTGGCAAGTGAACATGGTCGGCATCAACTTTCATCGCAGGGCGAGGGGCCCGAGGAGGTATTGGCGATGAACAATGTGCGCGGAGGGTCAACTTGTTCCTCCCTACGTCGATTACAGCGCCATACTCACGGAGAAAGTACATGCCAAGAATAACATCTTTGAAGCAATTCTCCAAGATCACGAATGGGACTGAATCTCAACGCGGGCAGTGCACTTGCCAACAGAGTTTACGAGGTGACCTCCCGTGGTGCAACTGGGGCCGTTCCACTGCATGGTAACCTTGCGAAGACGCCGAGAGAAGTTCCCGCTGAAGATTGAGTAATCGGCACCGGTGTCGACAAGCGCAGTTACGTCATGACCGTCGATTAAAACGTGTGCATTGCTAGAGGCCCCCGAAGAGTCTTCGCTTCCAAGGGTGCCATCAGTCGAACGGGGACATTCCAACGTAGGCAGAGGTTCTTTACTGCGTGCAACCCCGGCAACGCCAATCCAGGCGCCGCCGTACTTAGTTTTCCCGAAGTGGCGAAAGGCTCTCACGGCGAGATTCGCGAGAAGGGGATGATGATCGGCGAGGGGGCGGCGACCGGGAGGTGCGAGATGGAGCTGAAACCTGCGATGGAGAGCGTCGAAGGTAGTCCTGTATCTCGCGGGGCTGTTCACCGTGGCGGGGGCGTGGATCAGCCCGGTTGAAACTTCGAAGGCCGACTTCGCGGTACGGACAGTAGCGGTACATGTGGTCAGGCTCACCGCAGTGGAAACACAGCGGCCTCCGGTCTGAAATCCTCCAGATGTCGATTTTCCTGCGGCCCAGCGGTTCAAGGCGTGCATCAGACGGGGGCACGAATTCGTGGAGTCGAGAGCAGGAATCGGCAGCGGTCTGGTACTGGCGATCTACGAGAGGTGGACGACGGATGGCGGCGGCGTAGCTCAGAGATGATTGGTCGGCTACAGCTACAATCGGTACGTCTTCGGACGCCAGCGCGTGTGGCAGTTCGTCCCGAACAGCCGCCGCGATGGAGACAGATGCAGGCTGTTCAGGAGCTGGGAACAGCCTTTTCAGCTCCTCTCGGACGATGTCGCGGATAATTTCGCGAACATCGGCGAGGTCAACCCCGCTCAGACCAGACGAAGTAGGACTTGAGACGACAGGAAGGGCGCTCAGTCGCTGAAAGTGACTGGTTCTTGTCGCCAATGCGTGCTCGATGTTGGTAGCTTCAGCAACGAATTCGGCCACTGCGGTAGGAGGATTGCGGATAAGGCCTCCAAAGGTGCCATTCCGGACACCCCTCATCAAGACCCGCACCTTCTTCTCTTCAGTAGCCCGATCGTCAGCGCGGCCACTCAGACGCAGTGCGTCTTCGACGAAACTTCTCACGCTCTTGGTGGGAGCCTGGATACGAGCCTGGAGCAGGTCTTCAGCAAGCTGTCGCCGGTGCTGGTTTGCGAATGTGCGTACCAGTTCGCTCTTGCACGCCTCCCATGATGTTAGCCAAGCCTCGTGGTTCTCGAACCAGTATTTCGATGTGGCATCTAAGGATAAGTACAGGTTCTGCAGACATTGGTCGGGTGTCCACCCATCATGTCGAAATACCCGATCATAGTGCTGGACCCGGTCTTCAACATCATCAAGTACATTGCCACGGAACGGGGCGACAGATCTTGGGGTGACAGGCACGTAGACGATCCTCGGCGCAATCGCGGGGTTGGTTTGTTTTAACTGGGACGGAATGGTGGCGTTGGTCCTAAAGGTCCTCGATCTCTGGAGCAAGAGTTGGAATTCCGGCGCTTTGCCTTGCTAACATCGGATAGCGCGAGTCTCTGTTTATCCCGACGGCTCCAGGAAAACCCGACGGTCAGGACTTTGTACCGGGCTAGAATTGCGAGGCGGGGTGCGTTGCATGGGATGCGTTACCCAGCACCTGCACCAAATGTCACGGCTTGCTTGACGTAGAGTCTTGTGATTGTTGTTTATTTTAGGACGCAATTCACGTCAGAGTGCACTAACTGTGGTAGGCATTTGTTGGATGCATCTTATCTTTACAAATAAGTGTGCCAATCAAGATCGATTGTGTTCCTATTTGTAAAAGCACAACATAAACAACCGATGGTTGCTTACATATTCTCTCCCAGTAGCGTCTGCCAAAACGGAGAATTTCGCAACAACCGCCTTGGCCGCCTCTCCATATTGCTTCCCGGGGTAGCGAATGCAAAATGAAACAAAGAAATAACCCATAGTCACACACACGAAGCAGCAATAAAAAAAGTTGTACATCAAATTTTGCAAAATCAGAAAGTAGTGCTTTTAGTAAGATGCCACCTGTAATCTCAAATTATTTGCCATAGGCAACATCTGTGCATAGTTATTAACGTAACTCTACACTTTACTCATAGAAATTCAATATATATACCAAGTACAGTAGTGCAACCTTTATTACTGCTCGTATTAAAATGAATCACTGCAATTACAGACGGCTCTTTTGGAAAGCAACAATTTTCAGTGTATTTACCCCTCAATAACATAAAAACTTGCTGTTTAGGGAACAGACAGGGTGAAAATATACATAGCCCACTAAATATGTATGGCCATGAAATTTTGCTGCACTCGTATGAATAGCAATGGGAGCAAGATATTGACTCCCCTAACCAGGTATTTGCATTGCTGAACCCAGAGTGCCGGATACAACTGACAAATCTATTGTGAAAGCTCAAATTCTGTAGTGAGCACCACATTCTTTGTGCCTTCACGCTGTACAGTCCAAAGCATTTAGCTAAAGTGCCTTTCGTATTCTGCAATATACTGAATAAATACCTGTGAACAAAGCTTCCTTAGCAGTTCCAACTAGTTTTATATGTTCAGCATTATCAGCTGTTTAGGTGCGGATATATACTGGAGGATCATGAGGTAGGAACAGGTATAGTAGGGCCCACTCTATTGGTCATTCAAGGTTAGCTCCACAAGAAGCGTGAAAATAATGGCATAATGCACTTCCATTTGCTGAAATTCCGTCCAAATTTTAACTCACTGCATGCAGCTATGCTGAAGCTGACCCTTAGAATAATTAAAACGACACTGAGAACAAACTGAAGTTGGCCTGCATCAGTAGCTTACCACATTCTAAAGAAAAAGGCAGTGCTTGCACTGAAAACAGCTAGAAAAGGCCAAAAATAAAATTTGTACAGGTGTGGCCACCACTGCAGAGTTAAGTAAATTGTGTGGAATTGACAGTTTTCTTTGCTTCAGCCCAAATGCCCACGGCCAGGCTATACCACCCTTCACCCCTAAGCACTGATTAATCGCTGAGTCTTTTGATGTGTAGGTGATATCAGTTTGGATCGAGTGGTCAGAAAAGTTGAAATGTAAATTTCCCAACGATACATCCATCTTTTGCTGCCAGAAAAACATCAGAATATCCAGAAAGAGCTGTAAAATCATTTTTTGCTAAGAACAAAAATTTGATATCGCTTTCCTCAGTGTCACTTTTTGCTTTTCTGAATAGATATTTTCTCTTTTTCATTCGTTATAGTGTTAGACTTGCTTTATGGGTAGTGTTGATTAAGAAACGAAGTGTACACAATAGCGAGGCACGACTACATCATTATGCTTCCTTGACAACATAAATCCTCCAGGCTTATAAAACTATTGAGTTCCTTGCTCTACAGTAGTAGGCAAGACCTGCAAGTTCTCACACGGGGCAAAAGAAGAATTAGCTTATCCCTTACTCCTGCTTCTTTACCCTTGATAACAAGTTGCCTTTCACAGTGCTCCGTAAAACTATTTGAGCTATATTCACTCCATAAAGTTTAGTCTGGAGTGGACCATTTTCAGAGCACGAATCTAAATTCAGGCTTTGGGACAGCACATCATAACCAGTGCAAATTACAGCACATGCTGATGAGAATGAAGTGACGGCTAGACTATCAACTGAAGTTTTAGTGAAAAATACATGACAAACTACCCACAGGAACCAAACAGAGCCTACAGCTATACTACCTCAAGTCATGGCCAAGTAAAGCCCTCTTTTAACTAGCAGAGCTCGACTCGCTTAGGCATGTGCTGCCCTGGAAGTAAATTTAGAGAGTCCATATTTAAAGACCAATTTCTTCCCTGCATCTTAATATCACGTTAGAATGACAGAGACAAAGTTCACAAGCAATTTTCAGCAAAACACAAGCAGATGAAGCAAATACTCATTTTTTTACACACAAGGTATGCTTATTGTATTGCACGTTTATGAGCACATTCATCGGGGTGCACCATCTCTCAGACCACATGGTAGTGACATTCTACAAAAATGGCCCCTTCTGATCAAGGCTGGTGCTGGTCGGAAGGCCCAATCCAGTGGCCTAACTCCGCACTTCGCTCACAATCCAGGCACTGGTCCACACGCAATATATGCATGTTTATGTGATGTATTCATGCCTATTTTGATAGCTTTGTTTGGCCGGCCATGTGTTTTTATAGCCTCCGTGTGGAACTATGCACCCACTAACACCTTTTCAGTGCTCTTCGATATGTAGTGGTTAAAAGCGTTCTAAAGGGTTCTTTAAGAAAAGAAGACACAGGTGTGGCGATCTTTCCCGTCAGCTACTGCCCATTGGTGACATTTATTGTTGCCTACACTAGGCCCTGACATAGATGTAGACAGACACTACTGTCGACACTGCCAAACATTGTAATGAGATGCTATTACATGGCCAAGAGCTCTGAAGAGGTGGTCAACGTCTCTACCTAAAATGCTTTTTAAATTAATTAAAATCAGCTTCAAAAGAAAACATCTGAAAGAAGTCTGTCTGGTTGGGAAATTTAATTTTGTAGAAAGATGACGGACGCCAACCAAGTTAATTTTTGAAAAACCACGACGTTTCGAGACCGGCTCAGTCCCTTCTTCATGGTGTAACTACGGGCGAGGCGCAGCTTGGCTTTTTAAGCCCTCGTGTTGAAGACTTCTGGGTCAGAGACCACAAACCATGGATGTAAGAAGAAGGAAGTGTCCCCAGGGAGCGATTAACATCTTTCCGTGCCTGTTGGAAGCGCCAAGACTCGAGTAGAAGCCTCCTGAGTGGGTTAGCTTCGGTTTCTAGTACATACGTGCCGTCAAAGTCAATTCGGTGGCCGCATGCCTCGCAGTGTTCGGCCACAGCGCTGCGCTGATAGTTCATTTGTCGGGCGTCCACTTTGTGTTGCCTCATTCTTTCTGCGAATTTCTTCGTTTCCCCTACGTACGAGGCCGGGCAGACCGAGCAGGGGATATTGGATGCAACATCTTGGGTCCTTTCTTTAAGGTGATGGTCTTACGGGCGGGGAAAAAGGCTTCCGATGGTGGTAGTCAGTTTGTGCGTTGTTAGCAACCTTTCTTTACCGAGAATGCGAGCCAGCGTCTCGCACACGCCTTTCACGTATGGGATGCAAACTCATTTCCGCTTCTGACGTGTGCTTGGGGAAGGAATAGAGCTGTTTTTGTTTTTGGCTTACGCGTCGGATGAATGAACTGGGGTACCCATTTTTGGAGATCGGAGACTGCTCGGTTCTTCACGTTTCCTTTTTCTTCACGAGAAGAACATATGGTGTCGGTCTCTTCAATAGAGATATAATGGCAGATGCCTTGTGGGGAGTGCGAGGGTTCGAGTTGAAATCAAGCTCCCGTCCCGTGTGGGTTGGCTTTCTGTGTACCGAGAACCGCAAGCCTTTGTTGTGCTTTGTGAGTAGAACTTCGGAAAAAGGCAGACTGCCTTGCTGCTCACGTTCAGCTGCAAATTGTATGGTCAGTTCAGTTGAATTTAGATGGGTTAGGGGGTTTTCTATTTCTGACGTTTTCACCACAAAAAAGCAGTCGTCTACATATTCGAAGGAACAACATTGGCTTGGGCATGAAGGTAGTAAGCGCCCGGCTTTCGACGTCTACCGTGGTTAAATTAGCCATTGTGACTGATATCGACACCCCCATGGCAGTTCCGGTTGTTGGTTGGTTGGTAACAACTTTATTTAAAATTCCTGCACAGCTTTCATCGACTATGAGTGGCGTTCTCTCGTGGAGGGTTTGGTCGTTTTGGAGTGAGCGGTGAGCAACGGACACAGCCAGAGGCACTGGAACGCGGGTGAATAACGACACCACGTTAAACGGGACCAGGCTTTCGTCTTCCTCAATCGTCAGGTCCGAGACAAATTGCAAGAAGTGACCCGAATGCTGTACATGCGTGGGTGTTCTGGCGGAATGTGGCACTAGTACCTTGTGAAGGTAGTCAGAAAGCCGTCGGAGAGCACAATTGGCCGTAATGGGATGTCAGGTTTATGAACTTTAGGTAGCCCGTGGAAGCTTGGGGCTGAGCAATTTCTGGAAATGAGGTGGAGGTAAGGCCTTTTGAAGTCAGGGTGCCGCTTGAATATCTTCGCTAGAAACATGTTGAGGGTGGTTTGAGTGGTTGAAGTGAGATCCTTGGGAATCTTCTCATATGCCCCACTACTCAGCAAGGCCGAAGCTTTAGCCACGTAGTCGCGACACCGACACCATATGTTCTTCACATGAAGAAAAAAGAAACGAAAAGAAACGGGTAGTCTTCGATCTACAAAAAAATGGGTACCTCAGTTCATCTAACCGATGAGTCAGCCAAAAACAAAAAAAACAAAAACAGCTCTATTCCTTCCCCAAGCACACGTCAGAAGCGGAAATGCGTTTGCATCCCATACGTGAAAGGCGTGAGTGAGGTGCTGGCTCGCATTCTCGGTTAAGAAGGGGTGCTAACAACGCACAAACCGACTACCACCATCGGACGCCTTCTCCCCTGCCCGAAAGACCATCACCCTAAAGAAAGGGCTCAAGACGTTGTAAACAAAATCCCCTGCTCGGTCTACCCGGCCTCGTACGTAAGGGAAACGATGACCTTCGCGGCAGAATGAGGCAACACAAAGCGGACGTCCGACAAAGGAACTGTCAGCGCAGCGCTGTGGCCGAACACTGCGAGGCATGCGACCACCGAATTGACTTTGACGGCACTATTGTACTGGAAACCGAAGATAAACCGCGCAGGAGGCTTCTCCTCGAGTCGTGGCACATCCAACAGACACAGAAGAATGTTAATCGCTCCCTGGGGACACTTCCCTCTTACATCCATGGTTTGCGGCCACTGACCCGGAAGTCTTCAACACAATGGCTTAAAAAGCCAAGCTGCCCCTCGCCCGTAGTCACACCATGTAGAAGAGACCGAGCCGGTCCCAAAACGTCGTGGTTTTTCAAAAACTAACTCGTTTGGCATCAGTCATCTTTCTACTAACTTAAGATCAGCTTGCGAAACATTTTTGTAGTACTTACTTTGTGTATGAGTACAAGTCATGGAAGAGCCACTGAATTACTCTTTGCCGTTTTGCAAATTACTGGCCGGGAAGATATTGCGCTATGCTCTCTACAATGTCAAGAGGCACAGCTGGCAGCTGATAGAATGTTGGCACTGATAACTGCTGAGCTTCCACAGGCGGTGTTTCAACATCAATGACATAACAATCCTGTACAACTTGAACTGGTGGGCGAGTTGGTCAGACATAGTTCTTGTAAACCAGCGCAACGGCTCGAAGCCAAACAGAAAGGAACAAAACACAGCGCTGAACTAACAGAATAGATTTATTCAGGGCACCATGCAGTAGTAAATACACGCTGGTATAACAGAATAACGGAAAAACACAGAAAAACAAGACAAAATAAGAAAAATAAGAAAATTTAGGAAAAAATCGTTTCATAGCCTATCATTGTGATTGTGCGAAAGCTGTGCCGAAGCACGTAATCTATGACATTAGGTATCCATGTTCTTTTTCTGAGACAGCAACAGAAGGGGTGCGTATGCATTGCGTACCTATCCTCATGATTTCTGATGCCTCAATTATCTCCCTGGTGAGCTGGTCCTTGCTTTTTGCTACAATTTTACTGCTCTTGAAAATTGGGCGGCATGAGCAATAACGACAGTGAATCCCGATATCGCGGACTGCATTCTTCACATTATTGTTGTGCTCCTTAATTATTTCATTTAAACGCCGACCACTTTGGCCAACGTATGACCGACCACAAGACAGAGGAATTGAATATACAAAGTTGTCTTGGTACTGATCATATTTCTTCTCATGCTTCTTCGTGCACACAGAAACATCGCGACATGTTTTGTTTGGCCGATTTACACGCGCACATAAGGTCCTCAATTTTACAGGGGTTAAAAACACATCTACTCCAGCTCGTTTGTCTATCCTTTTCAAATTGTGCGATAAAACGTGAATGTAAGGAATTACGGATACGTATTTTCCTCGGCTAACTTGGCTGGCAGTAGCTCCAAGTTTCAACTTCTTCAGCATTCCCTCCGCTACCGACGTTAACAAGTGAAGCGGGTATCCTGCAGCAACAAGCCTTTCAACCTGGCATGAAAAACTGTGCGTGGTCTTATGCCTACAAGATTTTTTCATGGCATTGCCGAAACAAGATGTGGCAAAGCTTTGTTTCACTAGCTCAGAGTGTGAAGAGCAGTATGGAAGTAGAGGCTTCCTGCTTCTAGGTTCAAAGGCCCAGCATACATGAACATCATTAAAAAACAGTCAGGTCTAAAAATTTAAGGAGTCAGTAACAGGCACTCCATGAGTTATTTCCAGAGGCGACAGAACGTCTGCAAAGACAGAACAAGGTTTAGTCACCTCTGCAGGAAGATTTTTCGGTTCACATTCAAGTAAAGTAAGGTAATCATCTACAAAGCGGAACACTTTTTAACATTTGATCCCTTGAGGCGAATATCGAGTGCTCTGTTATTCATAGCTAAATACAAATCGGTGAGCGATGGCGCTATACACGCTCCTATGCATATTCCTTTTTTTTAATGAAAACACGCCCATCCCATTCTGCTAGGTAGACTCTAGGTAGGTTTGTGTCAGTTCTAAAAAGTTTCCTTTGGGAATTCCAGAAGCATTCTGAAACGCAATGGCACCATAATCGTCTATGACTTCACTAATGCACGGTAACATTTTGTCATGAGGAATGGAATAATACAGGTCTTTGATATCAATTGAAAAAGGGCGCACCTGCTTGCTGCTCTAATTATTTTTTAGAAATTCGATTACATCGTCTGATTTTTTCACCTGATAAGGATCATCAAAGGTTAGGAGAGTTAGCCACTTTTGTAAAAACCTATCCAGGCACTGTTGCCACCCGCCGTTTTCTGAAATAATCACCCCTAAAGGTACGTCTACTTTATGAGTTTTTGCTGTGAAAAACATGTCCAAGCTCAATTTTTGGCATTTGTCTATTGATGACACCAACTGCTCTAAATTGAGCCTCTTACACAACTGTTTTGCCTTCTTTTTTGCTTTTACGAGGAAGCTGCTTGTTCTCTCTTTGAATAAAGTGCTAATTGCTGCGTCTCATTACTGTTGAAAGCTATCTTTTAAATGTACTGCAAAGCCCCCTTCTTTGTCATCGGTTAGCAAAACCAGATTGTTGTCACGCATGTATCGAACAGTCTTAGCAATCGGGAGGTTTTTCCCACTAGGGATCGAACGCAGCACAACATCCACTCCGTCGGAAACACATCTACCGGCCTGCGGTTCCTCAGCACGTCGCGCAACCCGCCTTACCATGGCAAGTAGTTCAGGAGGCTGCATTCATGGCTCAACGGAGCACTTAGGGCCAACACGTAGGACTCGTTGAATATCCTCTGGAATATGCGCACCATCGACGTTGTGAATCTGGTTGAGCGTCCCTGCTTGCTTCTTTGGAACGCACCCTCGAAGTAGTGGAAGAAGTTGCTGCCGCCAAAACTCCGTTGTGACTCGCAGCCGAGAAGTGTTTTGATCGATCACGGCATAGGTGGTGCGGTCTCGACCAGTGTCGCTCGTGTGACGTGGCGCAGCAACCCAGGCTTTGAGGCAGAGGCTAACTACCTGGCGGTGTTGCGCTAGCTTCCTAAATTCTCCTTTTTGTCTGTGCCTGCTTGCTCCTGTTCTGGGGTGATCGGGCGCGGGACGAGAGCTTAATGTCTACTTCTTCTCCCGAACAGGAGTTTTCCCCTTGGTCGGCATCTCTTCCTCAAGACCAGCTCCCAATTGATCTCTTTTTCCGCAGTGGTGTTCCGAGAATTCCGGTCGCTTTAGTGCCTTCTGATGGGGGCGCTATCCGACTGAACAATCCGGAGGCAGTGCAGGCGGCCCTTCAGTCCACATGGAAGCACTTTATGCACATTACCGATGTCCGGCAGTTCGGCAGGGATGGTATTTTGTGCAGGTCGCCGGATAAAGACTGTATTGAAGACCTACTACAGTGTACGACCTTCGCCAACCACCCGGTGAGCGCATTCATTCCGCCTCATCTAGCGTGTTCCAAGCGCTTGGTCCGAGGGGTCGACTCTCGATTGAGCCCTGCGGAAACGCTTGAGAACCTCTTGCCTGCAGGAGTGACTGCTGTCCATCGATGCAGCTGGATTGTTGACGGAGTAAAAATTCCTACGGAGTCCGTCATTGCCACATTTGCAGGAATATTTTGCCCGTCAGAGATTAAGGTGTGGCCATTGGTTTTTCGAGTAGATGTCTTTAACTCTCGGCCCCTTCAGTGTCCAAACTGCTGGCGATTTGGCCACAGTGGCAAAGCCTACAAATCGGCCTTACGCTGCTGTGCCTGTGGGGGAACGTCATTGCAGAGAATAATGTCCTGAACAGCAAGAGAAATATTGTTTGTGTAGCGGTGCTCACCCTGCTGATTCACCTGACTGTCCTGCACGAGCACAAGAAGTTCAGGTGCTCGAGGTTATAGACAAGCGCAGATGCACGCGGAGAGAGGCTTTTGCCGCAGTCAAGGAGAGAGCCTCAGGCTACTCTAGTGTGGCCGCCAAATGCCCACCCATAACGGATTCTAGTTGGTCCCAGGCTATTACAGCGACAGTTGAGAAAGCTGTTGCAAATGCAATGGATCGCATTATGGAAACCGTGTCCACGTGCATTTCGCAGGTCATACCTGCTCAGATGACCAATCTTCTGCATGCGCCCAACGCTCCGCTCTTGTTTTCTTTGGCTTCGGAATCTACCCCTCCTTCTGTAGTAATCGATTCCGCTCCACAGGGCCAAAAACAATGTGAGCAACAAAAGAACTCTCAGGCCTCTCCTTCGACCAGCGTTATGGACGCATCCTCTATGGACTGTATGGATATGGTGTCTGATCTCCACCCCCAGAAACGAAGTGGGTCTCCTCTGAATATTGCAGGCCCATCTTGCCCCCAGTTAAAGACAAAGAAAAGTAGCGCAAGTCAAAATGTTAAGACCAGGATACTAGAAAAGGCAGTCGTGGCTGCGGAACTCCCGCCAAGATAGCGTTCTTAAGTGTACTACAGTAAAAATGTCGATCTATATTCTCAGCTTAAACAGATTTAAATTGCCTATGCAATCAGCTTCTACCAGATTTATTTGCTTTACAGGAAACATGGCTAACTTCAAATTTCAATTATCATCTCTAGAATTACCGTCCGTTCCGGCTTGACCGGTCATCACGAGGGGGAGGGTTGTTAGTGCTCATCTCTACAAATTTTTGCCACACGGCATGCATTTCTTTCCAAGATGCGCACAATGAATGTGAAATCCTTGCGGTTAACCTCAGCGTCCCAGGTCAACAGCCCTTTACGGTAGCTAATGCATATTTCCTGTCTGGTGTGCGTGACACTCGGCCCCTTGACTCACTCATGTCTAGTAGCCGATCTCAGGTTCTATTACTTGGAGACTTCAATTCGCACCATGTGGCGTGGGGGTTTAAAACAGACAGCTTTTGTTCTAGACGTTTTGATTGGGCTTCTGACAACAACCTGATTTGCAACAATTCCGGATTGCCTACGTTTGTTCGGAGCCAATGCCGCTCTGCCTTGGATTTAACTTTTTCCTCCCCAGGAGTCTCTGTCATGTCTTGGGCGCCTGTTGACAATGGAACAAACAGTGATCATCTACCGATTAGTTTCATGTTTGCGTGTAAATTAACTCTTCCTAAGCGACATAGCGCACGTTAATAAATTACAGTTGCTTTCAAGACACGCAAAATCAGCCCTCCAAATCACTTCAGACACTTGCGCTCAGACAAGTGCCGAAATCAAGGCTGCACATCTATGTTCAGTACTGGACCATGCGAGGCAAAAGTCTGAATTTTTGGTTAAGAGAACCAAGGGTGCCATCGCGAACAATTGGTGGAATGCTGAGTGCACGCGTGCATATAGACGACGGAAAGCAGCTTGGAAGAAACTTCTCATCAATCAATGCCCAAAAAATTGGTTGGATTGTAAGCATGTTACAGCAACATTTAAGCGCACCGTCGCCCGTGCAAAGGAGGAGTATAATACAAATCATTACGATTTTCTTTCACAATCAAGAAATAAACAAGCTCTGTTTAATTTCATGAGGCGCAAAAAGGTGATTCCACCGGCTGCCAACATTGAATCCCTCGTTCAGTCCCCTGCTGACATCGCAAAGGCCTTAGAGGATATTGCGTGTGGCTTAGAGCTTCGCTTTACATCTGCCTTACCTTCTCCTAATATATTGACATGCACCTCAAGTGATTTCACTGAGGTCTCTATGCCTGAGCTGTCGCAAATTGTTCTGCGCTTATCCCCAGCGGCTCCTGGCCCCGATAAGGTCACTTCATCTATGATCAAAATTTTGTCCAATGAATCTTCTGCAGACCTGTTGGCTCTAGTTAACCATTCTATTAAAGGTCCTTGGATACCGCATGAGTGGCGTCTTGCTGAAATAGTTCCACTGCTAAAAAGCAAGGAGAGGGCTTAACTTTAGACAATATACGCCCTGTTTCCTTAACATCGAACCTATTGAAATTGGTGGAAAGGGTCCTTCTCAGCCCTGTCATGTCATTTATTTCAGAAAATGCTATATTGAATCCATGTCAAATTGGTTTCAGGCCGGGTTGTTCAATTTGGTGTGCTCATACTGACCTAGAGAGTCGTATTAAATTAGCTCGCAATAGAAAACTGTTTGCTGCGCTTGTCACCTTGGATGTCAGTAAAGCATATGACAGCGTTGAGCACTCGACTCTATTACTAAGATTACAGGAACTGAACTTCCCAAGCTATTTTGTACCCTTGATTTCTGCTTTTTTGGAAAATAGAGAATTTTACAGCTGCCAAAATGGTGTTTCCTCAAGGAGATTTCCACAGACAAGAGGTGTACCGCAAGGATCAGTTCTCTCACCTGTTCCCTTCAACAGTTTTCTAAGCTCAATTCCATGCATTCAAAATGTGAAAACTTATGTGTACGTCGACGATATTGCATTTTTTGCATCAGCAGGTGACATTCACCATCTTTATCGAACACTGCAAAGTTACCTCAATGTTCTTGACAACTGGTTAGGAAGAATTCATCTGTCCCTTAATGTGAAGAAATGCGCATTGTTAGTATTTCCAGTTTCTGTTCCTGTAAATATCTGCCTGGTCTATAGAAATAACATAATACTTCAAGTTCAGACGGTGAAGTATCTCGGAGTAATATAAGACTCTACTCTTTCCTGGCGGCCACACATTGAGCAACTTTCTGCAAAAGGAGTTCGGGCCATTGGCATCCTGCGTAGGCTTTGTAGCGCTAGCTCAGGCATGAGAAGGCATACACTTCTGATAATTTATAAATTGTACGTCCGCCCAATTTTGGAGTTCGGGTGTGTTTTATTCTCAGGGGCTCCTGCCTATAAACTTCGCCCTCTTGTGCTGTTGGAGCGTAAGACGTTGCGCCTTTGTCTTGGGGTTCCAAAATAATGTCGCCAATGCTGTTCTGCGCCTTGATGCGCGAATGCCATCGTTATCAGCTAGGTGTCGCCTTTTAACAGTTCATACATTTTTAAAATTGTGCGACTCACCTCTTCACGCTTCCAGTATAATATTTCTTAGTCAACCTTCCGCCTTTTTAGTGCTGCATGGTCTCGTTTTCATACCCGGCAGATATGTTACGTGCAGTCCCTCCTTGATCCCATAAATATTCATTTCACAGATGTCCGCCAATTGCATAACAACCCATCATCTGTCCAGATTGAATTCGCTGACATTTTACCGTCGAATGCAAAGCTGCAGCCCGTCCCGCTTCTTCAGGGTCTGTTACAAGACCACCTAAGGTCCTTTCCCTCTCATGTTCTTATTGCTACCGATGCCTCGGAGGATCGCGAGAAGGCAGGTGTGGGAATTTTTTCGCCTTCACTGGATTGGTCTTTTTCTCTCCGTCTTCCTGACTTCACGCCCATTTTTCAGACTGAATTATTAGCAGTAATCTTAGCCTTACGAAAATTAGAAACTACCGTTTCCCAGGTTGTGGTTATGACAGACTCTCTGTCCATTTGCTCTTCCTTATCCTCACCCACCGAGTCTCGGGCATTACGCCTCTTTAAGTTCCTGATTCCGCTCCATCTCAATTCGGTAAGGTTGCTTTGGGTACCAGATCACATGAGTTTTCACTTAAATGACGTTGCAGATTACTTAGCAAGAGCCTCTCTCTGCTGCCCAATTGTTGCTGTCCTGCTAACGTATGCATATACAGCTGCGGTGAAGTTCCGCACCTACACAATATTTAAGGAATTTGCTGCCTCGGCTCTTACATCATCTCCCGAATATCAGCATCTTCTGCATCCTTGGAGTAGCAAAGACTGGCGCTCACGCAGACTAGAGGTCTCTTTCACGTGCTTGCATTGCCGGGTTCCCCTTCTAAATTTCTACCTTCACAGATCTGGCCTGGCGGCTTCCCCACTGTGCCCTTTTTGTGCCGAACCTGAGACAATAGATCACTTCCTGCTGTTCTGCCGCCGCTTCACTCATTTGAGGAAGCGTCTTTTGCAAATCCCATTTCATCAACTGGGCTTGCATGTGACCTCCGCGGTTGTTCTTTCCACTGGCACTTCTTTGCTTGGACGAAGCGACAGGAGTGTGCGCTCTGCTGTGCAAAATTTTCTTCAAGAAACGCAGCGCCTCCCATTCTAATTTCTTCTTCTCGCTCTCAGTCAGTACGACATTGAAACATTACAGGCATTGTCAACTATTAAGCACATTAAGCCATTGTCCCGTCTTCGATCTCCAAGTTAACAGGACCCCTGTCCTTCCGTCTTCCAATCTATCAGGCTACATCCTATTACCATTCCTTTTCCTGTCAAAACTTTCCTGTATCCAGCAATTAACCGCCTGTGTCTTGGCCACTCCCCCGTAGTGGGTATGTGCCAGCAACGTCTGAGGCCTTCCTTCCTTCCTTCCTTCCTTCCTGATGAGCCCGCTGATTTCGTGCCACTGTTGTTTTCAATGTCCCTTCTGACTTGAAGGCTGAAGAAGGAGCCTCATATGATCCTTGCATAGCCTCACCTGACGTGGCCATTCGGACTTCAAGAACTTGCATATCCTTATGCCGTGGCTAACTGAAGGCTGAAAGCCCACAAACAAGCCCAGCACCTCGGGAGGCAGAAGCCAAGTATTCGTGATTTACAAGAAGCATTTGCGATGACGGGTATGAAACGAAACGGTTCGGTGAGACAGGACGAACAAATAGAGCCCCTTGTACAAGAAATAAAGCTGTACAACATGAACTGGGGGCGAGTTGGTCAGACATAGTTCTTGTAAACCAGCGCAACAACTCGAAGCCAAACAGAAAGGGACAAAACACAGCGCTGAACTAACAACAGAATAGATTTATTCAGGGCACCATGCAGTGGTTAAATACACGCAGGTATTACAGGATAACAGAAAAACAGAGAAAAACATCACAATATAAGAAAACATAAGAAACAAATATCATTTCACAGCCTATCATTGTGATTGTGCTAAAGCTTTGCCGAAGCACGTAATCTATGACATTAGGTATCCGTGTTCTTTTTCCGAGATAGCAACAGAAGGGGTGCTTATGCATTGCGTACCTATCCTCATGATTTATGATGCCTCAGTTATCTCCCTGGTGAGCTGGTCTTTGCTTTTTCATGTCAGTTTTCAGTTTTCATGCCAGTCTGAAAGGCTTGTTGCGGCAGGATACCCGCTTCACTTGTTAACTTCGGTAGCGGAGGGAATACTGAAGAAGTTGAAACTTGGAGCTACTGCCAACCAAGTTAGCCGAGGAAAAAACGTATCCGTAATTCCTTGCATTCATGTTTTATCGCACAATTTGAAAAGAATAGGAAAACGAGCTGGAGTAGATGTGTTTTCGGCCCCTGTAAAATTGAGGACCTTATGTGCGCGTGTAAATCGGCCAAACAAACACGTCGCGATGTTCCTGTGTGCACGAAGAAGCATGAGAAGAAATATGTTCAGTGCCAAGACAACTTGGTATATTCAATTCCTCAGTCTTGTGGTCGGTCATACGTTGGCCAAACTGGTCAGTGTTTAAATGAAAGAATTAAGGAGCACAACAATAATGTGAAAAATGCCGTCCGCCATATCGGGAGTCACTGTCGTGATTGCTCATGCCGCCCAATGTTCAAGAGCAGAAAAATTGTAAAATCACCAGAGCAGTAAAATCACCAGGGAGATAATTGAGGCATCAGAAATCATGAGGATAGGTACGCAATGCATAAGCACCCCTTCTGTTGCTATCTCGGAAAAAGAACATGGATATCTAATGTCATAGATTACGTGCTTCGGCACAGCTTTCGCACAATCACAATGATAGGCTGTGAAACGGTATATTTCTTATTTTTTCTTGTTTTGTCCTGTCTTTCTGTGTTTTTCTGTTATTCTGTGATACCAGCGTGTATTTAACTACTCCATGGTGCCCTGAATAAATCTATTCTGTTGTTAGTTCAGCGCTGTGTTTTGTCCCTTTCTGTTTGGCTTCGAGCCGTTGCGCTGGTTTACAAGATCAACAATCCTGCACCAAGAAAGAGATATATATTAAATGATGAAATATATGGTCCTTTTGAATGCCTCAGTAGTTTAGAAGAGCAGTAGTATTGTGTTTATGTTGCAGATCTATTTGCCAACAAAACTGCAAAATCTCGACCACTATTAAGCAATGGCAGCTTACATTCCTGAAATCTGATGTCTCAGTGATGTTTAATTTCGCCTTGTGCTCAATTTCAAACTCATTTGGCACGTCAACGTACACTCCAAAGTCTTCATCAAAGACCTGTAGAACGAATGAATAAATTAATGAATAAATTTATTTGTCAAAGAGAGCACAAAAAAAATAGTGGCAGTAAGTGATGATGTTATATCTACTGCACGTGTGTGCCAAATTGCACGTGAATGGCCTTGCAAAACACAAATAAAACTACTTTTTACATGACACACACACACACACACATTTCACATCACTTTACATTACTCTCTAAATTTGACTAACATTGTTCTCACTTCAAGTTAATTAATTAATAGAGCCTTGTTATGCCATCCACTTGTTATCCTAGTGAGCTTAGCTTGTAGGGCAACTGCATTGAATAAGCTGAGGTCGAATGTTTTGTAGTAGTTGGCTACATTAAGGTGGATTTTTATTGGCAGAGTGTGTGCATATACGTAATATCATAACACCAGTAGTTCGCTTACCTGAATACCATGCACTAGCCCATTGCTGCAAGGAGTTGTGATGTCCATGCTTAATGAATAAACATGATTATCTGCAGAGGCAGATATCCTGTTGAGGCGCAAATAATTCTGCTGAAAGGAAATTCTTTTTTTTTGCATAAATGACGATCAGTAGACTAAGCAGAAGATCATATTTTATTCGCATCCACATTTGTGGACATGGCGCCTTAAAGCTGATACATGAACGTAAATAATGCTACATTTGCTGGCCTTTTTTTACCTGATCGTTAGACATGAATAAATGTTTAGCTGTGAGAACGCTTCAGGGAATCATTCTGTAGTCCATTACTTATAAAACAGATAAAAAGAGTCATTCTGTGATGAAAGGCAGATGAAAATTCGGTATTTCGAGCCCCGAACCTGGCTTTATATGTGCAGCCTTCACGCCGGCACCGCTGCGTATAAACGTGTTCAGAAGTTGGTGCCAATGGTTGCTTCCATCGTAACTAATGCTTCAAGTCCCGCTGCATCGAAGGGGTCTCGGGTGATCTGAGCACCGGTGGAAACAGAGAGAGAGATAGCATCTTTCAGGCTGCTCTTTTCAAAAATGAAAAATCATTTTTAAAGGTCATTTTTTGCTTAATTTATGTCAGAGACCTGAAACAAACTGTCCCCTCGCTCTACCAATGTGCTGATTGTTGTTTTGTAGCCTTAAAGCTTAGCGGCCAGCTCTGAACTGACCACGTTGTAGGGCACGGGTTCCCTTTTTTCATGCCGCCTTGTGTAGCGCTGCCACTTTGTGTTCTTCTTCGTCTCGAGTTTCATCCAAAATATAATGATTCTTGCTAAAACCCGCAGCGAAATTTTCAAAACTATAGAAAAAAAATGTTCTGACTGACGGTCACTGAAAATGGCTGCTTTCTTCGGATTGATGCGTTCCACAATCTCGCACAGGAGGTCTCGGACCCCTTTTTGAAAATTGGCAGGGCGCCTAAGAACCTCCTAGACCTCCCCGAGTTTAACCAGTGGTCTTAGCGCACTGTATTTGTCGGCAGCGGCTAGGTTAAACGGCGGTTCTCTGCTACCACATGTGCGTCTTCATTGCTCGGTCGGCCGCACTTCTTTGGTGGTGCTTCTGCATCGGCTATTTTCATGAAAAACGCTTCAGCTTTGGAGTCGCCTAACGTTCTCTTTCTACAAGCATATTTTTCAACGCCCGTAAGCAGTAAGTATATTTTCTATCATACGTGCACAAAAAAATGGCGCGTTGTGGGCAGAAAATGCCACTTTGATATTTTCGGCATTCAGGTGCCACACCTACATTTGTGGGCGTGCCACTCTGACCGTCCACCGCAGCACCATTTCTTCATCTGTGACAATGAACATTTGTGTTCTGTTTCTACATTAACCTATCGACACATTCCGTGCACTAAATTGCATCATTCGCAATCATTTGCAGAATGCAAAAAGAAAAGCTATTTACTCGTTCCCCAAAAAAAACGACATGATGGACACATTTTCTTATTTTTTACGAACGCATTTCGCTGTAGCTGCATGAGATGGCATCACAAACTTGACAAGTATGGTATAAATGGTAACAGTGAGGTATTCAAAGGTCGAAATTTGCCTTGCATGCGAAAATATGAGGACGCTTAGGTTGCGCCCGCATATGTGGCCACAGCGCCTGAAAGGGGTGCATGGGCGTGTCTGGGACGAGGGAAATGTGAGGGCGGGGGAACCTGAAAAAGTGGGGTTTCAATGGTTTTATGAAAAAAAATTCTCTATTGAGGAGGAGAATTCTCTCATAAAATGGCTATTGTTGATAATGGGTGCGCACTGTTTCAGATCTTGTTTTAAAGGACTATAGAAACCTAGTATATTTTCTTGCTTTCTTATTTCAAACAATGTATTAGACATTGGAATGCATGCATAACGTTTGCTTACGACAGCAAAATAATTTGCAATTGGAATTCTTCTTTGGTTTTCTCTCTTGCGATTTGTTCAGCCAAGCGATGGCTGTGACATGTAGTTCGTGTTAAGGCCTGTGAGACACAGAAAGAAACAATATAATTAATCACTGATGTTTAGTTTTCATCCACTATAACACGTAAGCCAGCTTGCTTAAGTGCTTGATTGTCAACAAATGATATATCATCAGTTATATTTTTGTTTTTCTCGTGCCTTACGTGACCTAAACATCCCCTACTCATCAGAGCCATCATTCGGTCGATAAAACCAAAATATAAACAGCCTCATGATGAAATTCAGTTATGAATTTGACAACTGTAGGTGAATATCGTGAGGTGGTTCATGTATACTAACGTCTAACACATCAGTTTATAGAGAACATGCAAGCAAAAATTAGGTGTCTGCAGTCGTTTAAACCATGGTGGAGTGAAACGTCTCCTGGCATGCTATCACAAACAAGACCACTTGTTAGTGTGACATTTCATTTGTTGGCAATGGCATTGGGTTCTCAACATGTAATCCTAAACTGAAGAAGCTGCTGCAAAACTTTCACCACCATACGAGTACATTAGCATTTCTTAGAACAATCCCATTTGCATGCAGCTCACTTCGCGCACTACCCAGGTCAGTACTGCAGCGAGCCAATATCTGAAAAGGCAACATGACACTTTCGGCTGTGAAGATTGTAGGGTTCATGAAGTTGCAGAATGTTGAGAATAAATTTTACTTCATTCTAGATTTCTGACATTCTTTTGGAAATGTGGCTTGAGGAAGCTGCTGCAAAATGAAAACAACCTTATGAAAATAACTTAAGTGGCTTACAGGTGAATAACCTTTGCAACATTTGGCTAAAAAGCTAACAGTGCCTACAGGCTAACGCAAAAATGTAAATAACATTTTTTTTTAATTCTAACTTTTTGCAAGGATATCACTTCTCTAAAGGAATAGGAATTATAATTTTCAGGAGGGGGACCCAATTTATCTCGCGAGGCGCTCACGTGGTGCTAAAGAAATAATCTTACACCAATAAGCTAGCTACTGCGTTCCTTGCGCGAGCTCGTGCCAAGCCCAACTGCATCGCATTATGCGCGTTCTAGTCGCAATGCCGACTGTCAAACCTTAGGCAAGCTGATAAAAAGAACGGGCGATAACTATACATGCCACGCAAAGCCCGCCAAAAAAAAATGGACGCTACAATAACTCGCCGTAATATTTAGTGTGACAACGGCAATGTCAGTGAAGGCGTCATGGTGCTCGATATCTTCCATGAGCTCTTGCCGTGTCCACGGTCCGTCGAAAGACAGAACTATGTTCCGGTCGCGGAAAGAGAGCAGGCATTTTCATGTCATCTCGTTCGCTGACTCAGGAACTATGCCTGCGCGCTGTTTCCCACGCTTCTTGGCTCATGCTGTTCCCGCTCTTCCAGGCTCACGCTGTTCCTCCTTTTTTTTTTATGCTTCGCGGTTAGGTTCGCCGGCGCTTAGCGACGCCAATTTCATTGTACTACTTCTTTGAAATTCTTTGAACGTGCTCTAAACGGAAGTTTTGTAGCATTTCCACTAGTTTGGTCGCAAAATATGAAAATAAATTATAACTTTTCGTTGCGTGGACAACTTTCGCGAAAGTGCTGAAACGGAACCAGAAGTACTCTGCACAGTAAAGTTCCCCGCCATGGCCCCAGGATACCTGCAGAGCCTGCGGTACCTTCGTTCTTGCTGCGTACGCTTTCTCGCTATTTTATCATTGCGTAAAAAGGTGTCCTGTTCATTTTTCTCCGACCAAGCTTTTACCAATGTGGTACACTCCCGCTGCGCAGCGGCGGTTCGACGTTGAAATATCTTCCGAGCACCCTGCAGCGCAAGCTTGATCGATACGAGACCCACGTGCGTGTCGTGCGTGTCATGCGAGCGGATGCAACGATAGAGGTTAAATATTGCCCACGGTTCCCTTTTTTTCAGCCAACTGACGAAAGTTGGGACTCACATATATTTAGTGCACAGTGCAGAACCTAACTTCAATGTGTGTACTGCGGTATAAATTGTTGTGCTAGCCGTTACACGAACTTTTCTTCGTACCGATCACATTTGCATTGCTGTCACAGAAGCGTGCTGGAAGAGAATGGTAGCATTCAGCAATGCTCAGCGGCTTGGCAGCTTACTAACAACCCAGAATTGCCAAATGGAGCAAATTTCGAGGTTTTACTGCCAGACAGTGAATGTGTGGAGGGCGAAGAAAGCAGCACAGAACGCGGGAATGGCTCTCAGCATGGGAACAGCTCTCACCCCCAAGATAAAAAAGGTGCTGTTGTCAATTCCATGGATCAAGAAGAAGTAACAACTGCCCATGGTTTCCAATGCTTTCTGGCAGAATCAAAGAGTGCCGTCTGGAAGTTTTTTTAAGTGTTTTTGAGCAGCATTGTTTTCCTCATACTGCTAATCGCAGGGTCTTTGCTGAGTTGCAGCTGCTCATTTAGTGTGGGCTTAAGGCATATGCAGATAGCGCTTCACATGTCATACAGATGCCATCAGCGTCTCCCGACATGGAGTCCCTTTTCACAGCAAGGACACTATGGAGCGTTATGCCAAAGAAATGTTTCCATATGTTCCACCACAAGAGGTGCTCCTTAGTCAAAGTGCCAAATACCACGATATTCCGTTGCCTGATCTGCTCTCGACACTTTGTGCAATCCCTAACATTGTGGCCCATTTAGTCACGTCAAATGTCAAATCTGATGCTCGCACTGTGTATAAAGATTACACAGATGGTCTTCTTTACAGAGAGCACCTATTGCCACTAATTAAGGAAGACGTCACGCATAATATAATCCTGCTACTGCACTCTGACGAGATAGAAATTGCAAATCTATTAGGAGTGAAACGAGGCATTCACAAACTGCTGCCTATCTACTGCTCCTTATTAAACCTGCATGTGCGTTACAGGTCACAACTCCAAAACATATATTTGGTCATGCTGGTGCGTTACAGCTATGTAAAGTCGTATGGCCTTGGTGGAGTACTGCGTAATTACTAAGTGACCTAAATGACCTACAGGAACGAGGCCTGCAATTTGACCTGAGGTTATTGCGAGCACGTGCACAGGCGCTGTTTTTTTTTTGCATGTGTGGAGATAATCTGTCGCTCAACCACCTAGGGGGCCTTTCAACATGTTTCAGGAGTGGATGTGTTTGTAGATTTTGCATGGACTTGTCACAACACTTGGCAAGCAAAACAAATGATTCACAGTGCACAGCACGCACAGCAAGCAGGCAGAAACGCCACGTTGAAGCCCTCGCAGTAAGCGATACAACAGGCGCCTGTATGACGTTACTGAAGCATCTCCATTGCTAGAAGTGCCTTATTTTTATGTGACACGCCATCTGCCCCCCGACATAATGCATGACATTCTGGAAGGAGGGGCAGAATGTGTTCTGCACCAGGTGCTCAGGGCACTTCTTTCCTCTAAGCTGTTGTGCAGACAAGACCTGGATAAGATCACTACTTTCTGCTATGAGCCTAATGATGCCATAAATAAGCCCGCTGAGATAAATATGTCATTCATGAGAAGCAATGCTGTGCTGAAAGGAACAGCATCAAGCAGGTGGTGTGTAATGAGGTTCTTCCCTCTGATATTTGGCCCAAAAGTACCAGAAGTAAATGAAGACTGGGAACTATTCTTGCAGTTCCGTGCAATAATGGACCTTACATTTTCGTGGGACATACCATCTGAGCGTTTGGCCTACCTTGACGTCCTTGTTCAAACATTTTTGACTGAGTTTGCCGAGCAGTATGGCTCTGCTGCTGTAACTCCTAGGCTACATTACATGACTCACAATGCAAAGTATGTGCGTTAGGTGGGACCAGTGAGGACTTTGTGGTCAATGCGCTTTGATGCAAAGCATCAGGAGTTCAAGAAACTAGCAACAAGAGTCAACAATTACAGGAACATAACACTGACCCTCGAAAGGCGCCACCAACTGATGCAGAGTTACCAGCTTCACACCTTCCAGCTTTACAAAGGTCTTGTAACAACGCAGAGACCATCCACCCGGCATGTGCTAAGGAAGTGTTGCCTGAAAATGCTTGTGAAGTGAAATCTGCAACTAATGATCATTACCACTATCGGTCTGGGAGTCTTGTAGTGGTGCCAAATCGGGACATCCCAGAGTTTTACGAGGTTGAGTTTCTGTTTGTTGCTAAGGGCAAGCTGTACCTTTTGACAAGGACTTTAGTGCTGAAACGCTTTTATAGGCACTGATTCTGTTACTGTGTCAAGCGGTCAGATGAGCAGCAAATGCAAGAGCCTACAGAAATGTTTCACCACCACCTTTTCCACATGTATGGACAAGGCCGTGTTGTTCCGAAGTGGGAGATGTGGTGAAGTTACTGTCATAGTTTCTACATATTTCGGGATGAAGCTTAACAGTCATGCAGCAGTTTGAACTGAGACGTTTCTCCGATTTCTGCTGTACCGTTGCTTGCTCCTTTCAGTAAAATTTCATGACCTTGACTTGAGATCTTTCTCTGCCTAATTTTTATACCTAAAAATGGGGGTGTAATGAATAAATGCACTATGTTCTTGCAGTTGGTTTATTCTTGAAAAGTTTTTCTTCTTTGAACCTTAGTATTTGGAAAATTTTCATTTGGATGTACAAGTCATGCACTGCTAAAGTTAGCATAGAAGCGCATCATGGAGTTTACCGCAGCACCACAGTGTCCCCCACGTGAGTAAATTGCAAATTGTGGAGTTGTTGCTCTGAGGCGACTCGTCAGCTATGAGGGACGACACAGTGGAGGTCTCCGCATTAGTTCAGACCCGTAGGAAAATTACATGCCACAATGGCTAAGCATGTTCTAACCCAGGTGGTTAATCAGGCGATTAGAGTACAGGGGCAGAGCAGCTGAATACTGGATTTACGCTTTCTACCCGACGGCATTTTCAGCACAAAATCACCATAGAGGATGGAATTTCAGATCATAAAGCTGTTCAAGTAAATATTGGGCTGGATAAGAGCAAAAAATTCAACAAAACTGTAACTGTTTACAATTTTAACTAGACATATGATTTCCAAATACTTGACAATTAGAGGTTGCCCTTGGCGTAATCCCCAACAGCAGTCATTTATACACTCTGTAGTTGGATGGACGTATTTCAAAGCTATTGTTCATGACTGTGTATGTCTCAGTTCACACTTGCTGAAATCAGGTGAGTCATCACCATCAGCGTGACTATGCCCACTGCAGGGAAAAGGCCTCTCCCATGTCTCTCCAATTAACCCTGTCCTTTGCCAGCTGCGCCCTCCCTATCCCTGCCAAGTTCCTAATCTCGTCCGTCCACCTAACCTTCTGCCGCCCCTTGCTACGCTTGCCTTCTCTTGGAATCTACTCCGTTACCCTTAAGGGCCAGGGGTTATCTTGCCTTCGCATTACATGCCCTGCCCAAGCCCATTTCTTCCTCTTGATTTCGACCAGGATGTCATTAACCTGCGTTTAATCTCTCACCCAATGTACCCGCTTCCAGTCTCGTCCACGTTACACCCATAATTTTTTCCCATGGCTTGCTGCGTTGTCCTTAACTCAAACTAAACCATTTTTGTTAGCCTTCACGTTTCTGCCCCGTAGGTGAGTACCGGTAAGATACAGCTGTTGTATACTTTTCTCCTGAGAGATATTGGTGAACTGCCATTCATCATCTGAGAAAGCCTGCCATATCCACTCCACCCCATTCTCTTTTTCCATGCAAGAATGCTGGGAGAAGGGTGAGATTCCCCAACAATGGAAAACCGCTAAGGTAATTTTCATACCTAAGCCAGGGAAACCGCTCAATCTAGAAAATCTAAGGCCTATATCCCTCACCTCTTGCGTAGGAAAACTGATGGAACATGTCATACAAACGCGACTAACCGATTTCATGGAAGACAACGACTTATACCCCCATTCGATGATAGGTTTTAGATTGCATTTGTCCACGCAAGATGTCATGATACAGCTCACACATGACATATTAGACACTAAGTCGCTGGATGCGAAAGTAATAGTGGGACTTGATCTCACTAAAGCTTTCGATAATGTAAAATACGAGGCGATACTAGAAAACCTGGCTCTTTTAAACGTCGAGGAGCGCACATACAACTACATTGCCAATTTCCTTTCGGACAGGATAGCGCGCATCCGCTTTGGTGAATGTCAGTCTCAAGACATACACTTGGGCAGCATAGGCACCCCTCAGGGTTCGGTACTTTCCCCTATTCTCTTCAACGTGGCCATGATACGGCTCCCGAAGAGACTGGAGGGGATAGATGGCTTGAATTTCTGCATGTATGCGGACGATATTATCATGTGGATGACCCGTGGCCACGACGCGCACATCGAAGGTACGCTACAGAAGGCCATAAATGAGGTCAAAAACTATGTCCGCCGTAGGGGCTTGCAATGCTCGCCGCAGAAGTCTGAACTTCTTTTTTATAGACCTCTGCATCAAAGACAAACTATAACCATCCCTAACATCAAATTACAAACTCAAGGGGCGGAGATTCCTCATGTTGAAAAATCAAAATTTTAGGAATGATTATACAAAGCAACGGGTATAACGGTGATGCATTAACTAAGATGGAAAACTGCGCGCAACAAACTATGCGGCTCATACAGCGGATTGCCAACAGAAGACAAGGCATGAAAGAGCAGGATCTCCTACGGCTGGTACAGGCGTTCGTAGTAAGCCGTATCTTGTATGCTGCCCCCTTCCTTGATCTTAAAGTTTCAGAAAAGGAAAAGATAAATGGAATTATCAGGCGATGCACGAAACAAGCTCTAGGATTGCCCATCCGTACATCCACTCACCGCCTCCTAGAGCTGGGAATGCCTAATACCCTGGAAGAAATTACGGAAGCAGTGAGAACGTCCCAAATCGAACGCTTAGCCGGGACCACAACCGGCAGGGCCATTCTAGAAAAACTCAATCTTAGCCGAGATAACAGAACAACCGCCAAAGTTGACATGCTCGGAAAAATTCGAGACAATATAGTTGTACCCCCATTACCAAGGAATATGCATCCTATTCATCACTCAGTGCGCCGGGCCAAGCGGGCAGAAACGCTAGAGAAACGCTTCCGCTCCTACAAAGACGAGGACGTGGTCTACGTGGATGCCGCTGAGTATGGTAAGAACACGATGACCGTCGCGGTCGTCAATAATAAACAACTCCTCAAAATAAGTGCCTCCATACTCTCGGGTAACCCAGAGACTGCAGAGGAAGCTGCCATAGCACTGGCTTGTGTAGGCACAAAAGCGAGATACATCATCAGTGACTCCAAAGTTGCCATACTAAATTTCAGCAGGGGCCGGGTCTCCCCTCTAACGAATACAATTCTAAGCCGTCATGTAATAGACCGGAAAATTACGCTAGTCTGAACACCAGCACATGCATCCCTGCCTGGTAATGAGACGGCCCACGAGTTCGCCCGAGGCTTTTCTTTCCGGGCGGACCCGAGCGAGGTGGTCTTTACAGACAGGGATCGCATGGTGACGTACAGAGAAATTACACAACACTATCATTTGCAACGAGCTAGACTTCCTCCAGCGGATAGATCCTTGTCCAGATACCAAGCCATCAACTGGCGCCGGTTACAAACTTACACATTTCCAAACCCGGCCCTCTGCAGTCTTATGTACCCAGGGCAATTTTCAGAAAAATGCGCGAACTGCGAACTTAGGGCCACCTTGGACCCCATACTATGGGAATGTCCTCATCCTCCCCGGAAGGGACGAGGTATTAACACAAAAGATCAATGGGAGACCTTACTACTGAGCTCCGACCCGGCGACTCAGTTACAACTCGTCCGACTGGCCGAAGCCGCCGCCGAGAGTCAAGATTTTCGTTGCGCACTTCTGTCTACAGGGCTCATGTTGAAGCCTACAAATGATTCAAACTTCCGGACATATCGCGGCCATGCTGGCGCTTGTATGCTACGGTAGAGTTAATTGTATCAATATACAAGCCTTGTAGAATACGTTCCGTCCCAGACCAGCCACCTGTTGCGCGCCACAAATACGCTTAATACCGATGCTCGCTTGCCGTCAGCAAGTATCGCAGACCGTCGTATACCTCTCTGCCGAGGCTTGCAACGAGACCGCGGAGCGTTTTGGTTGTCCGGAAAGCGGCCGATGCCAGAACACAATACGAGTTGAAATGCAGAAGGGTCGCTAGCAGAGGCAAAACGCCGCGATATTACGCTACATATTTTGCCCGGTACGTGCCAAGGTGCACACAGCATTTCACTTCGGGGGGTCGTCGGACTTCCTTAATGCGCAGGTATTGCACGTCTCATTCCCATGAGCACTTAGTAAAACCGCTTAGGTCACATAGTAAACATAGTAAATCGAAATTGGTGTACGAAATAGGAATCCGGTTTAGTTCTCTGTTTTTCGTCGCCTCCACTCGGCTCCGATAGCACCAACCTCCCGACGGCGCGGCGGCTCCCCCCGCCAGCCGCCGATCGCTTTGCTGCAGCTGCGGGACGAGCTTCTTCCGTCGCACACAGTTTGCTTGCTTTATTGAGTGACGGTTGCGGTTGCCGTGCTCTGGATTTACTAAATAACACAATCGGCCTTTGACGGAGGGAGGCCGCCGTGATAACTGCAAATACAGGCGAACGATTAGTCTCCCTGATCCTTGCGGGTTCAACATTTAGTGACCTGCGCGCGGCACGCTTCTTCCAGCCGTTAGTCCTTTCATTAGCCAAGGGGCATCGTCAGGGATTAACGGGTTTAGTTAGTCCCGAAAGGACGAAAAATCGCTTAGAGTGTAGGTGCCTCCACGAAAGGTTTCCTGAACACAACAACATGAAGTCGTTAACGGGCAGCAATCCGGCCTTGCATCGCAAGGAGTGCGGTTGAGTGCCGTTTCTGGATAAATGCTCTGTTGTTGCCAGAAGCAGAGATAAGCTGACTACAAAAATCTTTGAAGCTGCACAGATAGCTACTTTGCACGATCTGTGTGTCAGCGAGGCTTCTGTACGCTTATCGAAACGAGAATTGAGATTCCTAGGTTTGTAAAAGCCTTCATCCACTTATTCTTATCTTATGTTCCCTTGATATCTTCGGCTTCACAGCTTTGGCGCATGCGCTCAGTCGTTAGGCTCAGGTCCCGGTCGACACGGTCTTGTGTTTTTTCCTTTAGTCAGAAGTTAGCGCTCGTGCTGTGGGTTCTGTCTTCGTCCGTCGTCTTGTTTGCGCGCTCATTTTCACATGGATCGAAGCCGACTCGCCCAACTTTCCACCCTTGTCAAGGCATATAGCACAGCACACAGGAGTTTTTGTATTTCTCCTCCATCGAAATATGGCTGCCGCCGGCGAGGTCTAACCCGAGACCTTGGAATTAGCACTCGAGTCACAGCGGCGGGTGCCTGTGACTCTAGCTTTGTCGTCGAAATGAGCTCAGAATACTGTAAATTTAATTTCTCCAGCTAAACGTATCTCGAATGCGACTGGATTAGAGTTTTACGAATATTTAGCGGGCGTTAAATGCCGCGAAGCAGATGTGACAAGCCCCTTAGGGCTTTCCTCGTTTAGTTTCACACGCGTAGGACAGCTATTGCAACAAGGGCAATGTGCAGTGGACATCGTAAATGTGAACTTGAAAGCAAGCGGGATGAATCCCATTCGCGAGCATCATAACTTCTGGGATTGAACTGAAGTCGATGAGCGCCAAGACGCTGTGCAAAACGGATACGACGCGGCCGATGTCTGGAAATAAGTATTTTTGTGTAAGCTTGAATGTCATTTATTCATCTGTATCAAACATATTATTGATGATGGACAGCGTGGTCTCCTTAGAGATCATTTTTTTGTATGAATAACTTCTTTTCAGCGAACACTTCCAAAAAGTTTGAAAATAGGCTTTTTGGGGTGAAAATATGGCTTTTGCGGCACTGTATTACCAGTTTTGACGGACACCGGAAAGCCGGTGAATTGTATTAAGTACTAAGCCGGTTAACTATTCTCTGATTAACTAACTTTAGGTGTCACAGGTAGGCAGCTTGTTGCGATTAGAGGTTTGTAGCTGTTCGTTAGTAATAGCCATATCATTTTTTTTAGAATTTGGAAAGCGCGATTACCCTCGCCGCTGCGGCTTGGCTGCGTCGTGCAATGATACAAGCGCTTTCAGGAACATGCAATCAAAGCGACACCTCCTGTGGACGCAACTACTCGAAAAAAGTCAAATTTTGTCCAGCCACCGCGCCAAGGGTAGTCACGTTTTCTAAATTCTAAAGACTCATATGGCTATTAATTATATGGCTTTTACTAACGATTTCCCGCCGCGGTGGCTCAGTATTTAGGACGCTCGGCTACTGAGCTGGAATACCAGGGTTCTAACCGAACCACGGCGGCCGCGTTTCGATGGAGCCGAAACGCAGAGGCGCCCGTGTGCTATACGATGTCAGTGCATGTTGAAGATCCCCAGGTGGCCGAAATAATTCCCGAGCCCTCCACTATGGCACCTCTTTCTCTCTTTCTTCTTTCACTCCAACCTTCCTTCCTTCCTTTACGGCACAGTTAGGGTGTCCACCGAGATATGTGAGGCAATTACTGCGCCATTTGCTGTCCTGAAAAACCAATTATGAATTTATTACTAACGACGGCTACAAATTTCTAATTCCAACTAGGCGTAACTCTACTAGTTAAAAAGTTAATATTAAAAATTAGTTTACGAGCTTACTACTAAAGACGATTCGCCGATTTTCTGATTTCCGACAACACTGGTAATACTATGCCGCAAAAAACATATTTTTTTACCCACAAAAGCTTGTTTTTGGAATTTCTTAAAGGGTTCGCTGAAACACCCGGCATTATTTGCCATAAAAGTTATTGGCGACTTGAATGTGACTCGCCAAAAACGCGAAAATTATGTCCGCATGAAATATAAGGCAATTTATGTAACTTTCATGGCTAACGAGCGAAAAAAAGGCGAAGACGCAGAGAAGAAGACTACAACACAACACAAGTGCTCACTTCCAACTGATCGTTTATTGAGAAACAACAGCAACATGTACACAAAAAGCCGAAAATACAAAGAAGCAAGAGACTAAAGTTCAATAACGCCGCACCAATAATTTTATTCAGGAACGGATTACACGCGCATCAACAAGAGATCTAAAGCAATGAAGTGAACATCGGCACGAAAGAAGAAACACACCAGACAATATCAAGTGTCATCAAGGAGAGCTACTTGATAGCGTGTTAGGGTGACTGAAGGGGTGTTAATGCACGTGTCAATTGATTCTGCGATATAATACGGTTCTTTTAGCTCGCGTGTGAATTCATTTTGGTGTGTAAAAAGAACAATGGTGTTCTCAAATTTTGACGCGCATCGCTTACGTTTTCCTAGCCGGTCACATTCCCGGCAGTGGTAAGACAGGTTAGAGCGGTTTGGTTAAAGTAAATCTAATGCTCATAAGGCGTATGTTTCAGTAGCAGTTGGTTTGGCCGATATAAGCATGGCCGCAGGTTTTCGGATTGTTGCAGGGTACATTTTTACAGCACTCAACATCTTTGTTAACGTTCCTGATGCCACATACTTTGCTGACGGGACGGAGTGTAACGTCCACCCGTTTTTGGACGGCCGCGCACAGACGGGTAAGCTTGGCAGGGGCGGAGAAAACGACGTCCACATCATAACGTCCACCTACTTTTTTCAGCCAGTGTGAAGTACTATTAATGTACGGGATCACAGCAACCTTTCTTTGTTCGCGCTCGTGCCTACTGCTGGCCGTGTGGGACCTGATAAAACTTACAAGCCTCTCACATAGACTTGAGAGGGCCGCTTCAGGGAACCCCGATGCTCTCAGCCTAGCTACCTTTCATGAAAAGCTTTTTAAGCATTTTGCAGGCATGATTTTACAAGGGCCAATCTCAGAGCAGAAACTGCTACAGCATGTTTAATGGTTTTTGACTGCGCTGAATAGTAATTCATCAATGACTTTGAACTTCTGGGCGCGAAACACCAGAGACATGATCGGGAAAAAAGTGGAAGTTGAGTTCTAAAAGCTGAAGCTTATCCTGTTTTGGAAGTTCAAAAGTGAAGGACAGTCCAGAGCTATTTTGTTTGAACGCATTTAAGATATCAACAACTCGCCTGTAGAAGTTGTTTATTTTTGTGGAATACCAGGAAGTCATCTGCATACCTAAATATGCGAAAGTGAAGGTAACAAAGGTTCGCTTTTATATTTCTGTCAATACGACTCAGATAACCATCGCAAAGAGTGGACACAACGGATGAGCCAATACATGCACCAGAACTTTGAACATAGAAGGTATGCGACAAAGGTTCACCGCAGATAAAAATACAGTAATTGAACGAAATGTTAAACGGACGTGCTACAATTTGATCTTAAATTGATTTCAGCACTGTCCTCAACAATTTAGCGCTAGACGCATTCCAGCAGTGTATTGTGTGGGAGAGAATAAAATGTCTTTAATGTGTATGCTAAAAGCAAGACATCCACCTGGGTTTTGATCATTTAGGAAGTGCACAACGTGCTCCGAATTCCGCACCAGAAAGGTGTCAGTCAGTTGCAGCGAGGAAAGATGCCGCTGAAGGTTTAATTGCCTGAGGACATTGTAGGACACCGACCAATTTTTTATTTCATTTTATGCTCTCCATGATTGCCATTAGATCCGAAATGCGTTTTTAATGCTCGCAGTCTTATTTTTGAAATAGAATTTACGAGCACAGTTATCATTTCACTTATTTCCTCCCATTCTCACTTACCTATAGGAAAGCCAACCGTGCGTATTCAGTGATGCTAACATTCCTGAAGCTCGGAATGCAGTTGAATGACTATAGTAATCTTGTTAGAATAGAGACGCAACGCAATTCATAATACTTTGCGAGCCAGATAATACTTATTCCGGTTCCTGTATGCGTCACTTACCGCAAGGAGCGCAGGCAGTTATTTTGTCGTGGAACCGCACACTACTGCTGCTGTTACCTAGCTCCCTGACTTTCGCCAATCGGAGTCGCATGCTGTATACGTGCTCTCACATATCAGTTGAGCACCTCTGGTGAAGGATTTCGTATTTCTGCCCGGAGATGATTTCGGTTTCTTTATTTTCACCGTGGTTATATCACGAGGTACATACTTTCCAATTCCCAATAAGCGACATGTCCACGAAGACACGGCAAACCTCCTTTGTAAAAACAACAGGAGAGAAACCTGCACCCTCAAGAAAGTCCCTAAACTGTGCCAGAAATAAGAGCCGGGGAACATATGAAATACCTAAAGTTGAGCTGCTGGATATTAAAAATGTATTATGTGTACCAAGCAAGTCGTCAGTTGTGCAGCATTTTATCGCATTAATGCATTCTTTGTAGATCCTGAGTTTTCATTGTTAGCTATAGATTTTGCCATCGAAAGGCTCATGATTCTGAAATAAGAATCCCGATCGCATTCTGATATTCTATTGCCACAGCAATACGTGTGCATTCAGCGCGAAGTTCCTTCCCACGATTTGAGCACGACTCAATCAGGACGTGCACAGCAGGGTGCAAAATGCATTAAGTGGCAAATTTAAGCATGCGAAAACGCCTGATCCACGGAAGGTGTGTGTCATGCCCCGCCATTACATTATAGGGTTCTTTATATCAAAATCACATCGGTAGGTTTAGCAGGACTGCGACATAAGAGAGCCGCATTTTGAATAAATGATTCGGCAGAATGCGGAGGCATTACTGTCCCTGGGTGCGTATGACACCACACAAAACTCTCTACAATGAACGGTCGCGTCACAAATTCGGTACAAAATTCCGGTTAGCCATCTAATGGCAGGTGCATGTACACCACCGACTTTTCTCGTAATGCGGCTAGTAATGCTTTCGCATTGAGAGCACCACGCGGAACTCGCTTGCCGCGCGTTGCCTGCTGACAGTTTCAACCCGCCAGCCAATCCTCGATGTACGGACGGACGGATGGAGCGGAAATACGAATGCCGTTTCTTTTCCTCTCTTTCTCACTACCGTTTTCATTTCTCACGGCTCAGACCTACGACCTTCACGGCACTCAAACCCACGACCTTCACATGACTCGAACCCATCACCATTGCGGAACTCGAACCCTCGATCTTTGCGGACTCCAACCCACGACCTTCGCGGACTCCAACCCTCGACCTTCACCGGGCTCCAACCCACGACCTTTTTGCTATTGCTATCATCATCATTACTGTCATCACATCACCGCTATCATCATCATCGCTATCATCAGCTATCACTATCATCACTGTCATCATTATCACTGTCTGTCTCCAGTAATATCAGTACCTATCTCCAGAATTATCGGTCACTATCGTTATCACTATCACTACCATCATTCTCTCTAGCACTGTCAATATCTGTAGCTATCATTATCACTCCCAATTTTACTACCTATTTGCTATCACTACTATCATTACGTTTATCTTGCTTATCAATTAGCTGTTGTTCAATCAACTCTTACATTTTATTTTAGTTACCGTACAACTTCCGATTGACAGTTCGTGCGAAAACTTTTGCGAGCAACTTCCGTCTACAACTTTCGTCCACGCCACTCGTGTGCCAAGAAAGGCTTACGCCTTAACGTCACAGGCATGGTTCTGGCAGGTGGACTCCGGAGAGCAACCTAGGAGGCAGGTGGGCCACCTAGGTCACGTGACCTGGAACCCGATGTCATGGAACCCGTACCGCCGGAGCACCTGTGATGTACGCGTGTGTGTGCTGTTGAGGTCAGCGAATGCGACTCCAACGGAGGCGCAGACCTCCATTACCGCCTCTCTTTCTGTCTTTTCTCTTTCACTCTAAACTTCCTCCCTTCCCTCACGGCGTTGTTGAGGGGTCCACCAAATGTGAGACAATTACTGCGCCTTTCTTTTCCTCTAAAATCACAATCACAACGGAGACGCACAACGGCCAATTGAGGGAGTAGCGTAAATATAGCCCGTCCATGGTCTCTTCGGGCGGCGGATGGGCTGTTTTGAGAGGCCTCCTACACTCCGAGGGATTTGTTCAACGGGCAAGGTGTCGCGCCCGATGGCATTCTGAAGACTCCTTGGCAGCACTGCAACACACTGCTGTGTTTCACTTTTAAAGGCGAAGCTTAAGCGTCCTCCAATTTTTTTTTAACCATAAACCTCCACTTCCTGGCAGCTGTGCTTATTCGAAGACAAAATGCTCATCTGTATTTTCTGTACGTAATGGTGGCAGAATTTCTTAATTCTTACGTAATGGTTACAGAATTTCTTAGACGTCGGTGGCCAGTGTTTTTGTGCGTCCAGCTGTCGCGTGGAACGCGCTGTTTTCGTGCTGTGTCTTCGCGCTGTGTCCCGCGCCAAATCATCTCTGGTGATTTGAACGCCCACCATAGTGCGTGGGGCAGTGCACGCCACTCCGCGCGTGGAGACGACCTGCACGACGCAGAAAGGCAGCTGGGACTCACCCCCCCCCCTGAACACCGGCGAGCCAACCTTTCGACGAGGCGGAACAACCTGCTCCTGCATCGATGTTTCCTTCGCATCCAGGTGTATCGAGGCGACATGGTGCCGATCACCATCTCTCTGGGGCTCGGATCATTACTCCTTCCTAATCGAACCCACTGCATTGGAGGCGCGCCCCAAACGTGCCTACTCCATTACCAACTGGAGTGCGTTCATGCGGGCGGTCGACAACGCGGCGGCCACTGGCGCAGATTTCTTTTCAAGCGCTCTCGCAGCCACCCAACGAGCAGAGGTAAGGGCAGGGCAGCCCACACCTGATGTTAAGCTGCTCAATCTGCGCGAGAAGAGAGATCGCGCAGAGCGACGGGCGCGACAGACTGACAGAGCCACCGACCGGACTGTGTACAACCGCCTGGACGCGGCAGCGCACCGCCATGCCAACAAGCTATACCGCCGGCAGTAGGCTTCAGTATGTCCAAGGATGGAGGAAGATGTTAGCTCGCGGATGCTGTTTGACGCCCTGCGGCGCATCACCGAACCACAGGCAAACCGTCAACCGCTGGCCGCCCTCGCAATCTCCAGCGGGCTCAGCTCTGAAGAGTTGGCAGAGCGGTTTGCCGAGCGGTTCGCGCCGTCCAGCCCCGCAAACGCCGCTAACATAGCTGCTCCTGAGAGCCCCAGAAGCGACGCCAGTCCCTCGCCCGTCGCCTCGGAAGGTTCATGTGATGCGCCGTTCACCGTGGCGGAACTGAACAATGCGCAGTCCATAGACTGCCTATGGACTTTAGTCTAAGAAGTCTATAGACTGTCTATAGACAAATCCTTTAGACCAGTCTATAGACAATCTATATATTTATGACCATACACATTTAGTAGACTTTTGTCTACAGACAGTTCATAGACAGTGTCTACTGAATGTAGATAGGCCATAGACAGTCTATAGACACAGGTCCATAGACCGTCTATAGAAGATATATAGATTTACGGCCATACACTTCCTATAGACTTCTGTCCATAGACCGTCTATAGACAAACGTTTACTGATAATAGACACAGGTCTATAGGCAGTCTATAGATGATCTATAGACTTAGGCCATACACTTCCTGTAGTTTACTGTCTATAGACAAAAATCTACTGGTCCAGTAGACATACGTCTATAGACTGTCTATAGACATTCCACAGTTATGTGGCCTGACAATGCTTCAGATATTTGTCTATAGACAGTCTATAGAGCTGTGTCTAAAAAACCTTAATAGACCATTGACTGTAGACTGCCTATAGACAGTCTACAACTGTTGAAAAAGGTCACCACACGGTCTTTACAAATGACATGACGATCAATATACCTACAATTTAGTTTATTTCCAAGCTATGCAGGCAAGGAATATGCAATACATGCACCATAAGAATGCACCACATAAAAATAAATGTTGAAAGTAATGGTCCGAATATAGTTTTCTCAGAAGCAATCTCGCGACCTGTTGTCTGCAGTCAGTCATCCGGGCATGTTGACCTGTACAGTGGAAGAAAAAAAAAGAGGAACTGAAAAAAATCCCACTCAATCTCTACAAATGTGCTTTACAACACAAGGCATATACCCTGGCTATCCCATTCAAGAAAGCTAGTCGATGTTTTGGTTTGGTTTTATGTGGTTCAAAATCCCAAGGTGACTCAGGCTATGAGAGGTGTCGTAATGAAAGGTTGCAGAGTAATTTCGGCCACCTGCGGTTTCTTTCCGTGCACTGACATTGCATAGAACACAGGCCTCTAGCATTTTGCCTCTATCAAAACGCAACAGGCTAGACCAAGATCGATCCTGCATCATTCAGGTTGTAGTAGTAGCACAGTTTATTTGGAAAAAAATTATACAAAATTTGTCCTGGGTGAGAAGGCTAATGGCATTTTTGCCTGATGAGGCCATGCCACCCCTAACAGCAGTGGCAACCACTATAGGCATATTCAAACACATTTGCAGTACATTACATCGTACAACAACCAATATGTATGCAAGCACACAAAACAAACAAATGGACAACCATGAGGACTGTGTGCATGCTTCTGTATATAGAAAAAAAGGTTTACAGATTCCCAAATACTATTTACACGTACAACGCACCCAAATATCATCCATGACACAAAAGTAATTCTTTGACTTATTATTCCATTACGTACATATGTCTTAGTGTTTTCTTTAGGTAGTGATGAGTAGATTGGTAATAATTCAAAGATGGCTGGATACTGATTCAATAAATTTGCAATTTGCATACATAATCTCACATCACCATAGTTGGTGCGAGATCAGGGAACCTATATTTTATCTTACCTAAGGAGATGTGGAGTGTGTTTCCTTTTGTAATGAACCTCAATATTGGAACGGTATAACATATACTGGCACACGATTTTCAGAAACAACTTATATTTGAATAGCTTTCTGATCTCTACTATGTCATAGATCTTAAAGTATGGCAAGCAATGTTCTATTTTTGGAATTTTCGAATACGACATATTGAGCGCTTTTGCAGAGGGTGCAGCTAATCAAGGTTTCTTTGTGTGATGTGTCACGATACCAGGGAGCAGTATGTTAAACGTGAGTGAAAGAGAGCATATTAAGTTTGTTGCTTCACTGGCAACCTATTTAATATGCCAAAAACACATGAAGTTCAATTCGGAGAGCTTCTGTGTGCAAATTCCAGAGAAACGTTTCATGAAAGATAACACCTATAGAGCAAATCCTCTAAGACTGGTTGATAATGTTAGTCTGGAACTTCAATTTGAACTCACTATCTTTTTGCTACCTTTAGGCTTGAAAATCAGGTATTGCATCTTTTATGCTTAGGTCTAGTTTATTAAAGGTTAACCAAAAGTCTAAATAGTGAAGCCATTCATTTGCTTCCCTGTAAACGAAGCTTTCATTGCAACCTGAAAAAATACATTAGTGTCATCTGCATGTAATACCAATTCAGAGCAGCCTGGGGTGTTTACATTATGACTCATATATATCAAGAATAATATGGGGCCTAGAATGGATCCCTATGGAACTCCGTATTTAATAGTGCCTCGATCGGATTCGGTGCTCTTTATTGTGGTGTATTCTCTCTGCAAATTAAACAGCTTTCCTTCAGGGCATGTGCTGTGCCTCGGATTCCATAGAACGGTAGCTTTATTAATAATATATTATGATGGACAGAATCAAAGGCTTTCCTGAAATCAAGAAATAAGCCCAAAGTAAGCTTTCATTTCTTAATGTTATCAAGAATTTTCTGTTTAATATAAAGTAAAGCAGTTTCAGTTGCCTTATTCTTTCTGAATCCAAACTGCTTGTTTACTATCTAGTTATGCAGAGTGAGGAAATCGACAATTCTTTTGTCCATTATGTGTTTAGCAACTTTTGAAAAGACTGAAAGCATTGACATTGGTCTATAGTTGTTCAAGTCTTCAAAAGCACCACCTTTATGAATAGCTGGAACACGCACAAGCTTCATTTGGTTTGGAAATATCCCTACTTGAAGTATGCAGTTGCATATATGCGTAAGGACTGGAGTTATCAGTGCGGCTACAGCTTTCACGGGGGAAACTTTCACATCATCGTAGGCTGATGCACAGTTGTCCTTCAGCGTCATGATTATGTTGAGGACTTCTTTGGTGCAAGTTGGAGTGAGAAATACAGCTTGAGGACATTGAACATTCATGTATTGTTCACATGATAATGTACCATGAATATCATTCGAGGCACCAACTTCTACAAAGTACATGTTGAAAAGGTTTGCAATGTTTTCGTCAGTTCAGCCTTGTGTAGGTAATGCACAGCTGTAATGTCGTCTTGTGTAATAGCCTTAACTTGCAGCTTTTCTACAATCTCATTTACTTTGCTTAGCAAGTTCTCATCCTGGGTTTCAGTCAATATATGAAGCTCTAGGGTTAGAAAGCGACTATGCCACTCCAAATCATCTAGGTCCTGCTTCAGCTGAGTTATATCACTACCTACATTGTTAGATTCCAGCCCTTCAACTCACTTTGTTAGTTGTTTTGTAGTTTTTTTTCTTGAACGGTCAGGTGGCTCGGAAAGTCGTCAAACTTATCAGAGAGCAACTACATTTGCGTCTCAAATGCATCAAACTTTTTTTTTTGACAAAGGCAAAAGAGCATCAAGCTTCGTTTCAGTCTGCGGTAATCTGAGTATCACGCCGGAATCATGCTGCAGATTTTCTGTGGTGCTTGTGCCCTTGTGGTTGCCTCGACAAGAGTCACATTTCTATGCTTTCTTTTTGGCTTCGCGCTTAGCACTGAAAGATTCTTCTGTTATTCCTGCACGTGCACCACTATGAAAATAAATTTGCACTCTGAGCATGTTGCAAAGATGCTATCAGTGAGTGGAAGACGGCAAGCACAACAACGAGCTATAGTACGCTCAGATCTTTTACAAAAAACCCATGCACATAGGAGCAGCGACGACATAAAAGGAAAACAAAATCACATTCAGTGAGACATAATTATGCACAAACCTGCACAAAGGCAGATACGGTTACATGATGCTCGCAGTTACGGTCACCACTGCCAAGTGAGGTCCCAGTGGAAGGAATCTTCTTTTATAGCCCACAGTGAACGGTTGATGCTGTGCCGGATTTCCGGGTGACACCGACGACCACGCCTTCCTGGTCCACTGCTCGAGACTACCATCCGTCTTCAGGGCCCATGCGATGACCATTGAGATGTACGGCTGCACAGTGAGTAATCTGCACAAAGGCAGAGACGGTTATGTGATGCTCGCAGTTATCGTCGCTACTTTGCAGTGGTGATGATAACTTGACGTAGCTTTACATAACATAACTGACGACTTGGCATAACTTGAGCACCTGAAGAACACGATAACCACTGAGCCATCGCGCCGGATTCATCATTTCAGTAAATATGCATGAGAAATTTTATGTGGCTGTCATAAAACATTGTAACTAATATCCACATTCCGTGCAGCACTCTACCTCTACACTAAATACCTACTGCAAATACTGACCTCTGTATGCATTCCCTTTACATTAATTGGAATAGAATATTTAGAACATTTGTGCCACTTATCATTGACTCCCTACGAGCTGTTGAGAATGCAGCTCCATAAAACGTACATTCCGTGCTCCTTGCAAAAGAATCCCAACTGGAGAATATTCAAGCATTTATTCTTATACTCGCTATTGAACAAGCGCTTCAAAATACCCTGCATGAAGCCTAGTACGTACTCCGATACTGAAACGGGCATAAGCCATGCAAAACATACCAGGCAGACTGCGAACCAGTTCACCACGGTTTTTTGCCCACAACTTGAAACACTAAGACAAAATAGCATACTCATACACCAGAGTGCGCTCTTTGGAACAAGCGGGCTACAGCGCTTCCATGCCGTGCTCATTATCCAGAAAAACTCAAACAGCACATAATGGCTGCAACAGCGCCATTTCAGAACCACACGTGAGCTTCTGACAACAAGCTCATTATTGTAAGGATGAAATACCATCTCAAATTCATTTAGGTTTTCACTTCAAGTGCAGCCAGGACAGAGCAGTAAAAAGGAGACACTTGCATGCAGGTACCCTAACCTAACGCTGATAGAAAAATCAACGAAAGCAACGAACACGCTCAAAGTAAGAATTATTTCATTGAAACAATTAATGTGTTCATCAAAAGGCACAGTCATAATAAAACAGAGCGAGCAGAATTGCATTCGCGGCGCAAATAAGCGCCAAGTTACATTGGCGTTTTTGTAATGTAGCAGTCTGAGATCAGAAACGCATACTCTGCCTCTCGCACAATTGGTACTGGAGAAATTTGTGCACGCGTAAGCGGGGTTCATGAACGAGCCTCTCGGAACGAAATGTAAGCCATCTCTTGTGGAGGCGACCTTTACTCAGCTTTGGAAATTAATTGCCCGCAGGCCAGCGGAGGCGGCCAACGGCTCGAATAACAGGGATGGACGAATTCATACGTGTGCAACGAAAGGGGAGGCGGGATGCAGCTCGTAGGTACTTCGCGGTGTTTGTACACGCTCGCCATTTGCGCCGGCAACCACTTTTTTTTCAGCCATCACACTACTAGCATTCCTCCACCGCCGCTTCACTAAAACTTTGACAAACGCCTCGAGCTCTAGTCAATAGCGTTACAAAACATATTTGGTGAAACGTCGCTGCCCACGACGCGCACCAAGTTAGCAGCTACAACAAACAAGCAATTAATGCACACCTCTCAATGAACAGCGCTCCGTGGTCCCGACAGGCGATAGCACAAAGAATAAAAAATAAATGTAATCCACCTCAGAACTTGATTGTGCGTTTCCGCAGATGCCAAGTAAATGTGCTCACACGGCTCTAACGCATAGTTTCATTTCGGCCTTCACTCAATGGCTAAGCGATATGCCGCATCTCCCATCGAATAGTATGTGGTGCCCTTTTCAAATAATTTTAATGCTGAATAGCATAACGTCTTTTTGTCGTGTGCTCGTGTTTGGAAAACCGGTATGGACAACAGCGTGTTATCGCTCCGATGCAGCAGGTGTACGGCGAAGAACGAAAATATACTGGGTTTCTGATTGTTGAGTTGCAGCACTTTTTCACGTGAATGCAAACTGCAAAGGTATAAATGGCATATCTTAAATCCGCAGAGAACCATGATCTTTGAGACTCTTCTAATCATGTTTCTGAGAGATGAGCACATCCTTGAATTCTCACCCCCGTTATTCCCCCATATTTTAAAGGATGTTTTAAGGAGAAATAAATGTACAGTAACTGATAAAATGCTTCTTAATTTATGCGCGTTGGACAGTAATGATAGAAGGATGTAATGGTATATTCTCGAGCGATTCCTTAAAGGGAGAGTGTGTTCGTTTGATGTAGTACAGTTTGCAGCACCCTTACTTCAGAAATGGGTGCCTTTCCTCGCTCTACCTGTCAGCATTAAAGATTATTGAATTATATTCTCAATATGCGTCGCGGTTCAAGGAACATTAGCTCTTCAAAGCTTCTAAAAACAATACACAGGAATGTATTGCACTGCCGTTGGACAATATTTTTTTATCCCTGATATAGCAAAGGAAGCGGAGGACTCTGACAACAGTTGCGGTCACCCGATGCAGTTTGGTTCGTGGGGGTTTAACGTCCCAAGCCAACTCAGGGAATGATGGATGCCGTAGTGAAGGGCTCCGGAAATTTCGACCGCCTGGGGTTCTTTAACGTGCACTGACTTCGCACACTACACGGGCCTCAAGAATTTCGCCTCCATCGAAATTTGACCGCCGCGGCTGCCAACGAACCCGCGTCTTTCAGGGTGAGGAGCCGAGCGCCGTAACCACTTAATTAACCACCGCGGCGGCCCAATGCAGTTCTACTCAGCATGCAGTTCGAAAAGAAATGGATATTTTATGGACTTAGTCGAAAGGCAGTGTATACATTGTTAGATAACATTAGGATTGTTATAAACAATTGACAATAGGTCTATAGACAATAGTCTATATGCAGTCTAAAGATTATCTATAGACGATAGGAAATTAAGGCGGTTAGAAATTTCGGTCTATAAATTGTCTATACGTCGTCTATAGACAAATGGCTACTAAGCCGGTTATAGACTAGTCTATAGATGGTTTATAGATTGTCAATAGACAAAAGAAAATTAAGGCGGTTATAGGCTTTAGTCTATAGATGGTCTATAGATTGTCTATGGACAAAAGGAAATAGGGCAGGATAGACTTTAGTCTTTAGAAAATCTATTGACCGCCTATAGACAAAGGAAAATTATGTTTACTATAGACTTTGGTCTATAGATGGTCTATAGACTTTCTATGCACAAAAGGAAATGAGGCAGTTATAGACTTCAGTCTACAGATAATCTATTGACCGTCTATAAACAAAGAAAACTTCTGTTACAGACTAGTCTACAAATATTCTATGGACCATCTATAGACAGAGCAAAATTAAGGCGGTTATAGACTTTAGTCTATAGATAGCCTATGGACCACCTATAGACGGAAGGAAATTAAGGCTGTTATAGACTTTAGTCTATAGGCAATCTTGACTGATTATAGACAAAGGAAAATTATGTCTGTTACGGACTTTAGTCTATAGATGATCTATAGACAGTATATGAACAAAAGAAAATAAGGCGGTTATAGACTTTAGTCTAAAGATAATCTATTGACCGTCTGTAGACCAAGGAAAATTATGTCTGTTATAGACTTTAGTCTATAGATAGTCTATGGACCATCTATAGACAAAAGAAAATTGATGCGGTTATAGACTTCAGTCTTTAGGAAGTCTATGGACCATCTATAGACAAAAGGAAATTAAGGCGGTTATAGACTTTAGTCTATAGATGCTCTATAGACGGTCTATTGAAAAAAAATCGAAGTCTAAAGGGCGTCTATAGAGTCTATAAAAAGTCTGTAGACAGTCTATAGACCATTTTCATAAGGGCGGACCAGTCCGGGTGTCATACCAGATGCTGTGAAACCTGGATGCGCAGCAACGGCAGATCCTCCTGCAGCAGGGTGTGGGAACGCGGGGAGCTACCGGAGGATTGCCGAACCGCGGTCGTTTGTCCCATCCGAAAGGCAGGGCGCTCACCTACGGAGCTGAGCGGATACCGGCCAGTGGCATTAACATCGGCGGCAGGTAAGCTCATGGAGCATATGGCGTTGCAGCGTCTGAAGGAGCGCGCTGCGGAGGCTGATTTGTTTGACGAGCGGCAGCCGGGTTTCTGTGGGATGCGGTGCACGGCTGATTCTATATCGGACGTTGTTACAGCGCTGGAGCATGCCAGGACAGCAGGCCAGGTTGCGCTGCTGCTACTACTGGACGTCTCGGGCGCTTTTGACAACGTTCACCGCGCACCAATTCTCGCGGGGCTTGAGGGGGCCGGTGTGAGCGGGCGCCTTTTGCGATACGTTCATGGCTTCCTGAGCGGGCGCACCATGCGCGTACGAGTAGGGGCTAAGCTCTCCAAGCCTCGCCCGGTGGACATGGGCGTGCCACAGGGCTCTGTCTTATCACCATTTCTGTTTAATGTGGCCATGACGGTGGTGCCGGCCTCCCTCCCCACGAACGGCCGACACCATGTGTACATGTCATTATATGCTGGCGACATAGCTCTCTGGTGCCGGGAACCACCGAGCGAGGCGCTCCGCGTGCGGGCCTGCCCTCAGGGAGCTCTGACCGCAATCGATGCCAGCTTGCGCTGCCTAGGTCTGTCGCTGAGCTCCGGCAAACCGGTGGCCATGGCCTGCATTTCGCGCTCGCGCGCGCACCTTGCGCCACTGTCACTGGACGGGACGCCGATTCCTTGGCGTAAATCGGTGCGGTACCTTGGCCTGGACATCGACTGGCGCCTTTCCTTCCGCCCCGCGGCGGCCAAGCCCTGTCTGCAGATGAAGAGGATCACCGCCGCCGTGCACAAGCTCACCGCTCGAGGCCAGGGCATCACCCAGAAAGCCGCACTGCGGCTATACAATGGCGCAGCTTTGGGGGCGGTGCTCTATGCGCTGCCGCTCGTCACGGTGCGCAACCGTGCTGGAAGAAACTCGTGCTCCAGCACCGCAAGTCCCTACGCGTGTGCCTAGGCCTGCCCAAAAACTTGCAGTGCGCCGCAACGTTGGCCGAGGCAGGAGCGTAGCCACTTGAGCTCCAAGCAGCGCGCCGGGCACTGAATCACATCGACCGGTTTCACCGCGCACCGGACGGCTGCTCGCTGCGGCAGTGTATGCGCTCCAACCCGCGCTCACGAATGGGCGCGGCGCTGCTTCAGTATAAGCAATTGACTCAAGCCCCCCCCCCCCCCTACGGCTCCTGAGCGCCCTGGCCTGCTGCCTCGGAGGTACAGCGAGAGATCGTCGGCATCGCGAGAAAGCGGAGCACAACCATCTGTGCTGCGCAGCAGCTGGCCAGAGCCGTCATACACGAGGAGCTCCAGGATCATCGCCTCGTGTACACCGACGGCTCAGCGGCCCGCGACAGCTGCTCCCTTGCCGCGGTGGCTGCCATCCCCACCCTGCGACTACACAGCCAGCAACACGCAACCTTCCTGGACTCCTCCACCACGGCGAATTTGATGGGGATGCGGCTCGGGCTGGACCTGCTGCTCACCCTCGGCCCTCCGCCGCACAGGAGCGCACCGCTGTGCGACTCTCGCGCCGCCCTCAGCTGCCTGCAATCTAACGGCCGCAGTACCCCACTAATGCGGGAAATTCGCTCGCGCATCGAGCGCCTCGCGCAGAGAGGATGTGCCGTGCGTGCACAGTGGGTGTCCGGTCACTACAGCATCGCCGGCAACGAAGAAGCTGACGACCTCGCGACCGCTGCACACCAACTACCTGCCAGCAATCTGCCCCTTGCGCTTGAGGACGTGCGTGCGGCCATCCACGACCATCTCCGAAAGCAGCACCCTGACCCACGCATCGCAGGAGGTTAGCGCATTGACAGTATCACCGGCTGTCGCGCACTTACAAGGTCGCAAAGTGTAATGATCCTCCGCGCGCATTGGCTGCGTGTGGCCCGGCGAACGACGGGAGCGCCACGGAATCGCGAAGAGTGATGTGTGTGACGGATGCGGCGCAGTGGAAACACTAGAACACCCGCTCCTTCACTCTGCCGCATTCGCCTATGCTCGTCGCGGTATGCTTGCGGTCTACATGGCGCTGGGCACACTACCAGACTCCCTGAAGACGTTATTGTGGCCGCAGGGCAGTGCGCGCATTTGTGAGCGAACCTTGGCGAGCCTCTGTGCATTCCTCGAACACACGGGCTTGACGTCCCGTCTGTCATCGTCAGGTAGTTACACGCAGTGACCGAACGCTCCGCGAGTTCTACCTTGAATGATTATTAACTGTACACCCCACTCCAGTTGTAGCCAACACAGTGCTTTGTGCGTTTTTAATTCCTCCAACATGAACTAATCATGCGCACCAACTGGACACATTTCTTATTGTGTAAATAGTTTGTATATATTACTTCTTCCCTTATCCTCTCTTCCTGTCCCCTCACCTCTTTCATTTCATTTCACCCTTCTGCCTGCTATCCTTTATTTCCGCTGCCCCAGCTCAGGTGCTTCAGTATCGATGGCAGATGCCGGGGCTAACAAAAATGTTTTTCTTCTTTTTACCATTATTTTAATAAAAAAACACTACCACCACCACATCAAACGCGGACCTTTCGCGTTAGGCCGTGCCTTCGAGCAAAGAGCACGTTTTTGCCGCGATCAATGAATTGCTACTTCAGCGAGCAACTAGAAACAGTTCAGCAACTCAATTATTTGTGCTGTGATGCTATGTTCGTTTCGGACGTGGCCTAGTTCAGCAGTATCTTACAAAAGACATTGAGATCACGACTTACTATGAGGTTTTTGTCTGTGTCGAGCCCGTAATTCGATGTGATTTTTTCGCATATTAAGATTGTTTAGCGTGTGGTAAAGCGGCGTGTAGAATAAACGCGCCCAATCACCGCGTTCAGGTAGGTACCTGTTCATAGGGCAATGCATTTGAGCTCTGAACATATATGTGCTCAAGTTTACCCTCCTGACTGGTTGCCTTTTCATGACGCGTGCGCTTTCCGGAAGTTTTATGTGCAGGCGGAGTAAGGGAGTGATGGCGTTAGGTCGTATTCTGAGATCGCTGAATTCGACCCAGTCAAGCTCGGTACGAGGAGGTCAGGGACTGATATTCCATACGACAGCAATAAAAAGAATCTTAAAAGATGGCCGAATAGCCCAAGGCATCACTAAACCAATCTTCTGTTGCGCAGCCAATGGCTGGAATCCCTCGCGGGGTTAGAGTACTGTAGTTATTTTCTATACTGCGTTATCGGCATAGCCTCCTCTCTCAAAAATTGAAAAATAACAGTGGTGTGTGTGTGTGTGTGTGTGTGTGTGTGTGTGTGTGTGTGTGTGTGTGTGTGTGTGTGTGTGTGTGTGTGTGTGTGTGTGTGTGTGTGTGTGTGTGTGTGTGTGTGTGTGTGTGTGTGTGTGTGTGTGTGTGTGTGTGTGTGTGTGTGCGTGCGTGCGTGCGTGCGTGCGTGCGTGCGCGTTCACAATCTGGTGGCCGCACATCCGGCCGCCTACTAACAAAAAAAATTGACAAGTGGTTGCGATCGTCGGTAACGATAATTTTGAGCGCAACTCTCTACATGCCGCCGGTGCGGTTGCCGTGTGTGTGTGCGTAACGCACGCTGCTAGCCACCCTCAGGGATCTTCCCGGCGCACGCACACCTTCAAGGTGGCGTTTAATTCGCTCTGCTGCTTGGTCAATCGGTTACGCCGACAACGCTGACTGCGACGCGGAACGCAAAAACGGGCGCATAAGAGCTGCGCTCCAAGATGCATCTTCACCCACCTTCACCTCGACAATCCCCCTCCACATGCAGCCAATGTAGTCGTGGTGGATTGGTGTTATACCTCCATGTTTGCCGCGCCAACGCCAACAAGTATAATTCTCTCGTTTCAGATACGTACAACCCAAGGTGAGGGTTCTCGCACAGTTTCTGCCCTCACCATTCGATCACGTTCCTATGTGGCACGCTCAGAGGCAGGGACCTATAACGATATCGTGTCAAACTCAGGCTGAACTAAACCGCCCCGTAAATTTTGTAGCGATAGCTACTAGTACGCCAGCCACTTCGCGAGGTCAGCGTGGCTGCCCGCTGATCCGTGGCACCACTACTCCGCCAACTGTGCGCTTGCGCGGAGTGGCATCATAGCCCGCAGCTGGTGTGCACGCCGCCCGCCTCGTCAGTGGTGCGCATGCGCGGAGTGACGTCTGAGCACGCAGCTGGTATGCGCGCCGCGCGGCTACATTACGCTAGCATTTCGAGCCTTCAGCGTGGCGGCGCCCTGGCCACCGTGGGAGTTGCAGGCGGCGCGGCGCGCCGTAGTAGTAGTAGTAGAAAACATTTATTCCAAAAAGGTAGGATAGAGAGGCGAAAATACAGATTTTGGGTGGAGTCCTTATTTCAGGACCCCAATGTTCACCGCAGTTGCTCTTGCTTGGGATATCAGCTTTCGCTGCGTCGCAGAGTCAGAGCTGAGCAGGGCAGACTCCCACTGTTCCTCGGAGTGATGTTTGTCTAGTTCGGGGGGCTTGGGACCGGAGCAGCCCCATGTTACATGATATGTTGTTGGAATTCCGCCACACCAGGAGCAGATGCTCTCATATCTGTCGGGGAAGATGATGTGGTACTTGTGTAGGTTAGGAAAGGTGTTCGTCTGTAGTCGCCATTCCCTCGCCTCTGCCGCCGTTAGCTTACGGTGTGGTGGGGGATAGACTTGTCTTTGTGTTCAGAGAAGGAGGAGGCGCTCGCATTACGTAGAGGGGAGAGGGGTGAGGTTGGGGAGGTTAGTCGCTCCGGCGAAACCGAGTGGGGGAGGAGTGGAGTGGGGGAGGGAGTGAATCCACGTCCAGGGACGGAGATGAAGGAACGCCCAATGAAACGCAGCGGCGAAAGACTGACTTTGCAATTCGACTAAGCAATTTCCACTCGACCTGCTATAGCTATCGCTTCACTCCAGGTTTAACCAGAGCTAAACCACAGCCATTTTATCATGCTGGTTGGACTTTTTGATCTCCCTTTATTCTATTTGAATTCTTTCGCACATATCAGTACGGTACACAATAGTGATTACAAATTTTTTTTATATATGCGCACATGCCAAGACTAACGAATACATTGACATTCACAAGTAGACATGACGCTAAGCATGCAAGGCAAGCCAATTAAAGAGGTACCATAAGCATATTTGAGTGACTAACAGGAATTGCTTGTGAGCGATTTAAGACGGGATAGCATACCTATTGACCAAAGAGTGAAACAGCAGTAATCTGAAGCAGAAAAAAAAAGGAGACCGTAGCGCCAATTCGGCCTAAAAACCAGAACAAGACGATCGATGACCACTGCCGGAGAAGCTCTTTCTCTCCCAAGAAAAAGAATTCCTCCGTCAAGAAACTCATCAGCTAACTTCGAAGACGGCCAAGTACTGGCCACACAGCACGGCGTCGAAGCTCAACCGCGACCGCGGCGCATTGACTGGGGCCATAAACGAGAAAGACCAGCAACAGTTAACAGGCGAGCAAAACGGCCGCTGGGGAAGCGGCCGCGGGACACAAAGCTCCAAATGCCCTGCCCAAGGAATCCCGCATGAACCGCGCGCCAAAAGACACGCGCTACCACGCAGGTGAGTGCAGCGTGGCGATTAGATTCCAGGAGTGGGGAATTAGTACAGGAACTGGAGCGTAACACATCCCACCGCTCTAGCCGATCACAAGTAGGCAGCACTACCCAACCAAGTTTCCAAAGTCGCGTAGATGTCCTGGGAGAGGTGACGATGCTAAGAGCGCCCATTGAACGCTGCGCATCGGTGAGCGGCGAGCCGCCAGCACAACAGGCCACAACAGCTAGGCCATAATGTCCACCACACGGTCTGCAACGTTATTTACATCATGTACAACTGCTCTTACATGCCTAAAAAATCCACTGACATAGCATAGAAAGCGATAGGCTGCTCTGACTGAGATCCATGATTAACAGGGGCCGCGGGATCCAAAAAGCACCGTGTCAGGGCTCGCGCCAGAGACGCGTCCCCCAGCAGGATACAGAAAATTCTTTTCAAAGCTAACAGCGAGGATGTGGCAGAAGAAGCTAAAAAAGCAAAACCGCCTCTCTCCCGTGGTTGTCGAAACACAGCACGAGCCACAAGCTCGGTTCCGGAAGCCTGACCAAAAGGAAAGAAAAACTGTATTCTGTATCCGCCTTATGACACGAGGGGGGGGGGGGGGGTAACAATGTGGCAAAGGTACCAGAAAGCCCCCAGTATGACCGACTGAACCAGGTAGCGCCTCTCAAGCAGAGGCAGGTTAAATGTCTGCGCCCTCCGCACACGGGCTGTAATGCCCTCTATGGCCCAAGACCACATACCATCGTGTTTATAAAAAAAAATTTATTTACATATGTAAAAATTGCCAAGGTTAATGTACACGTTGACATTCACAAGTAGGCATGACGCTAAGCATGGAAGGCGACCCTATTGAAAAATCTCGTATATATGTGTTAAATGTGTCTCATATATACGCAATTATTGGATATGTGTACACATATATGGTCGTATGAATACGTGCTCGTATGGCATACGCGTTCTCTCCACGTATAGCGAAACACATATATACGGGTGATACGTGCCTCATATATACGCTATTGGATACGTGTCACTCCGGTCCCTCATATACCTTCGTACAGATACGAGGGCCTCGACATGGGGATACAATGGCCTTGCAACACGTACTCTGGTGTACAGTTAATACCTCAGAATATGTAGGCTACCCGAATGAACTTGCAACCCTTCAGTGCAGCAAATGCTGCATCCCAGCACTAAATATCAGGCTACAGTCAATGAAATAATTTTTCTTGCTGCCTTTATTTTATCATTTTTATCTGATTACAGCCATTGACTACAGGGGCAGGTGCAGGCGATGATTACTTGATGTTCCTCAGCATGTCCGCCAGGTAGCAATTCAACTGCTCTGCGCATTTTCTCATCCTCGGCAGCTTGTGCAGCTTTGATGTATGCATCAAATGCATCTGAAAGAGTATTAATCATGACAAAATTGAAGACATGCAGGTGCTGTAAAATAAAGGTATTTAAGTCATGCACACTTAAATAAACAAATGCCTTTGTCAGTCATGAAATGTACCTAAATAAGAGGCTTACTGCCCACAGATGCTAGTTTTTCTGAGCTCATCCGAGGCTTCTGCATGCCACCAGCCTTAAGCGATTGCCGGCATACTGAGCCGGTGATGCTCCTTCCCTGAATGCTCTTTCCCCTAAGGCTCTTCGGGGAAGGAGCATCACCAGGAAGGAGCGTCACTTTTGTGGGGAACCCCACAAAAGTTTTGTGGCGTCCTTGCAAAACAGGAAGTCTCGACCTTGGGAAAGAAGCCAGCGCCACCGCTCTGCACTGACAATTTCCGCTCCCGAGGTGGATCTGCAATAAAACAGCTGCACATATGCTTTGTATAAAGCCCTATAACAGATTGGGGAGAGAAGTATTTGCCACATTAAAACTGCTAAAATCCTATTCCTCAGGACTCCTATATGTAACATTAAGAAAATGGCAGTTTTCCTTGCAAACGCTACTAATGATAAAACATGACACATCGCTCTCTTCTTCGGAGTGAGCGGCACGATGGGCCACCAGGTCACGTTTATGTGCAATCATATAAGCTGCCTTTGACACCATAGATGAGCCTTTTTATCTTTACTTCAGGCTCCACTGCACCCCGGCAACAGTAATGCTGCCAAATATTCGGAAACAGAACGAACAGATGAAAGAATATGAATATTTAAAACACAGCAATTAAATCTTAGCACAAGAGGCTGTGCTAATTAGAACATGAAAGGTGAAAGGTTGTGGTCATGGCTTAGTGATCTAAGAGTTCATTAAGCAAAGCTGCCCTGAGCTGTCACAGGTTCAAATTGTGCCTGGGGCTCCTGCGCAGGCAATTTTTTTCCGCTCCACGCCATTTGGATGGAAAATTCCACGTGTCCGAGAGGTGTGCACTGATCCTCAGCCCTATACGTTTCCACAGTTTCTAGATTGTTTGCCTGCAGTTACCAAGAACGAGAGCTAAAAGCATTTCAAGCTTACAAACTAGTTCTAAATATGAGAAGCCATCGTACCTGGCCATTGACCTCAGCAAGAACACCTGGATTCCATGGTGCAGCAGGACCCATGCTAGTGGAAGCCTGGAAAGTGTGCAAAGTGTTCGCATTTGCAACAAGAGTAATGTACAGTGTCGGTGAAGTCTTAAGGCCAAAGGCTTTTCGCTTCAGCCGCATAACAGAGCCATTACAGCAATATTAAAGACCAAGTGACCTTGAAGTGCTAGCAGGTTTCTTCTTGCGATAAAGAAGCTTCCTGCTTGACTACAGTTTTGAATGATCCGCTACATGAATTATTCTAGGAACATTGATTTCACTGCAGCTGAATGCTGTAGCCTTAACACTTTTGACCTAGACTGTACATGGTACATTAAAGGGACAGTGAGGAGAACTCAATCAAATTTCTTTTGTAAGCAAAATCTGATAGTTCAGCATTTCATGGCTTTGTTGCCGCTTGTCCGAGAGCGAAAGATGCATTTATTTCAAAGGAATTTGCATTCGAAGTTGAAAAAGTTTTTCCCGCCACTCCGATTCAAACTCGGGAACTCTTATGACATCACGGCGCACTCTTATGACGTTACAGGACGCAGTGACAAGAAACATGACGTAAACGCAGACTCCGTGATTTCTCGCGGCTAGCGGTGCGGTCTAGCAGCAGCCAAAATGAAAGCTACCGCCGCCACACGTTGAAGGCATCTATCGGGGGTCGCTACCATTGCTTCGTTTATGTTTGCACCAGCATCTTGCCAGCGTTACGATGGATCCCGTTCCCGAGCCCGATGACAAAGTTCTCGCAAAAACTCCGGCCTGCATTTCAGCGACCTCTGCCCCACAGAACGTGCGATGCCTTTGAGGGAGCACGGTTAGTTAGGCGCTGGCGGGTCGTTCCCCCTTCCGCCATGAGCAGCCGTTGCAAATTAAATATCATAACCCCAGTGCGGGGAGTCGCGAGGGGCCAGGACAAGGTCAGTGCGTCGCGCCCATCGGAGGCTGGCCGGGGCTTTGGGGTCAACAGATTGTGATTCCTTGAACGGCGCGGTTGCACGGTGCAGAAGACGGCGTCCAGGTCTCCCACGGTTGCAAGGGCGAGGTTATTTGTTTATTTTTTTGCCACAAAAACGGATGGGTACTCAAGGGCGCTCGCATTTAAAGTAGGCAGCTTGAAAGTAAGGCCGACGCTTCAACGGCTTCTCCGCATTTCCGGAGGTACAGGGTCCACTGGATCGGGTTCTCTCGCCCACTTGCATGTACCTTCAGATGTGTACTGTGAATGGATTAAATTAGCCGAGAGTTTGAAAAGAACAGCACTGCTTAACGACCGAAGCTATTGAATGATGTCACAACGCGCACCTCGCCGCGGAACCGTATCAGTCTGGTCTGGCTGGCACAGCTGGCGCACTCGGCGCGAAATAGAGACATGCTCTAAGTCTCCGCCAATGTGGTCAGAGTGCGCCTAAGCTGCCGAACGCGTCACCGGTCAAGCGCAGTTGGAGTATAGAGGGTCTCGCTTTGGCCGACGTGACGTTGGTGTGCAGTGCGCGCGCATGCGTTACTCCAGGCTATAAACGTGCATTAAAGGGACACTGAGGAGAAATTGAGGTTGCCTTGTATCGATAGAATACAAGCTCCTGATCACAAAAACGTAACTCTTACAGAAAACAAAGCTCTTGTAAGGTAGAAAATAGCAAGGACCAAAACACAGGTATCGCCGCCACAGGGCAATCTCGCAAGTACAAGCGTGATGACGTCATAGGACAAGAGACGCCACCTTGGAGGAATGTTCCTTTTTACATGGAAGCTGCTAAATCTCTGAGGCTGAGAAAAGAAGGTTGCGAGGTTCAATATTGAAGTAAGTTTTGTTTTAAAACCGATAGCGCACTTTTATCTCACCAGGAACACAGACAAAAGACAACCTGAATGTTGGAAGCAAAGAAAACCAATGCTTGGGGGCGCCACAGGCAGCCACGAGAGTTTCGATTTGTTATGGCGCTTCGCGTCTATGAGCTTTGCGGGCCCCGAGGTTTTGTTTTTGACGCACCTCTATTTACAAGTGCCGAACAGCAGAGGAACTCCAAGTGCCGCTTCAAGTGCTAGTTAACCTTTGAAGGAGCCTGTTAAGGCTGGTCAAATGATCGCCACGGTCGATGAAAAACTATCATGGCACGATGGTCGGTGATCGTACAAGGCAGTTCGCAGTATAAAGAGCACTTGTGTCTTCACATGCTCGCCCGGCGAAACATTCTTGGCTGTGCCAGTCAACTTCAAACTACTTAACGGAAATCATTTATTAGGGACGGGAGACAAGGTACAAGGCAGTTAAAAAAAATTGATGGCCTAGCTGTGTTAGGCCAGGATATACGTAGCGAAAGCGCGGAGACTTCTGCATCGGAAGAGTGCAATCACTAGATGCGCCTTTATTCATAGTTAAATCTTGAGCCGTCGTGGCGGAGTGGTAGAGTCTCTGCCTAAAACTAGAAAGGCCCTTGTTCGATTCTGAGCCTCGGCACAGGTTTCTTTTTTTTCAGTGAGTGGGCGGGGGGTTTCAGTGGCTACCATAGGTGCCGCCACTGAATACGTTGGTTAGCTGTTAAGCGCAGGCTCTGTTAAGGTGCGTTTACACTCCGGAGTAATGCGCACGCGCGCTGCATGGCGACGTCACATCGGCCAAACCGAGACCCTCTATGCTCCAACTGTGCTTGACCGCCAACGCGTTCGGCAGTTTCGGCGCACTCTGACCGCACTGGCGGAGACTTTAAGCATGTCTCTATTTTGCGGAGGGTGCGCCAGCCACCGCCGGCCCGGCCAGACCGATTCAGCTCTGCGGCGAGGTACGTGTTGTGACGTCATTCAATAGCTTCGGCAGTTGGACGCAGCTGTTGTTTTCGAGCTCTCGGCTAATTTAATCCATTCACAGTACACATCTGAAGGTACATGCAAGTGGGCGAGAGAGCCCGATCCAGTAGACCCCGTACCGCCGGAAACGCGCGGAAGCCGATGAAGCGTGGGCTTTACTTTCAAGCCGCCAACTTTAAACGCAAGCGCCCTTGAGTATCCATCCGTTTTTTTGGCAAAAAATAAATAAATAACCTGGCCCTTGCAACCGTGGGAGACCTTGATGCCGCCTGCTGCACCATGCAACCGCGCCGTTCAAGGAATCGCAATCCGTTTGCCCCTAAGCCCCGGCCAGCCTCCAATGGGCGTGACTCACCGACCTTGTCCTGGCCCCTTGTGACTCCCCGCACTGGGGTTATGATATGATTTGCAACGGCTGCTCATGGCGGAAGGGGGAAACAACCCGCCGGCACCTAACCTAACCGAGCTCCCTCAAAAGCATCGCACGCTCTGTGGGGCTGAGGTCGCTGAAATGCAGGCCGGAGTTTTTGCGAGAACTTCGTCGTCAGGTTCGGGAACGGGATCGATCATAACGCAGACAAGACGCCGGTGCAAACGTAAACGAAGCGAGAGTAGCAACCCCCGATAGATGCCTTCAACGTGCGGCGGCAGTAGCTTTCATTTCGGCTGGTAGACCACACTGCTAGCCGCGAGAAATCACGTCTGCGCGTACGTCACGTTTCACGTCACTGCGTCCTGTAGCGTCATAAGAGTGCGCCGTGATGTCATAAAGTTCCCGAGTTTGAATCGGAGTGGCGAGAAAAACTTTTTCAACTTTGAATCCAAATTTCTTTGAAATAAATGCATCTTTCACTCCCGGACAGGCGGCAACAATGCCTTGAAATGCCGAACTATCAGATTTTGCTAACAAAAATAATTTGATAGAGTTCTCCTAACTGCCCCTTTAACAGAGCCTGCGCTTATCCGCTAACCAACGTATTCGGTGGCGGCATCTATGCGCGCCACTGAAACCCCCCACCCACTCACTGAATAAAAAAAAACCTGTGCCGAGGCTCGGAATCGAACCAGGGCCATTGTAGTTTGAGGCGGACTCTACCACTCCGCCACGACGGTTCAAGATTTAACCATGAATAAAGGCGCATCTAGTGAGTGCAATCTTCCGCTGCAGAAGTCTCCGCGCTTTCGCTACGTATATCCTGGCCTAACACAGCTAGGCCATCAATTTTTTTTAACTGCCTTGTACCTTGTCTCCCGTCCCTAATAAATGATTTCCATTAAGTAGTTTGAAGTTGACTGGCACAGCCGGGAATGTTTCGCCAAGCGAGCGTGCGACGACACAAGTGCTCTTTATACTGCTAACTGCCTTGTATGATCACCGACCATCGTGCCATCGTGGTTTTTCATCGACCGCGGCAATCACCTGACCAGCCTTAACAGGCTCCTTCAAAGATTAACTAGCACTTGAAGCGGCACGCAGTTCCTCTGCTGTTCGGCACTTGTAAATCGAGACGCGTTAAAAACAAAACCAAGAGGCACACAAAGCTCATAGACGCGAAGCGCCGTAACAAGTCGAAACTTTCCTGGCCGCCTGTGGAGCCGCCAAGCATCGGCTTTTTTTGCTTCCAACATTCAGGTTGTCTTTTGTCTGTCTTCCTTGTGTGATAAAAGTGCACTATCGGTTTTAAGACAAAACTTACTTCAATATTGAACCGCGCAACCTTCTTTTGTCAGCCTCAGATTCGCAGCTTCATGTAGGAAGGAAAATTCCTACAACGTGGCGTCTCTTGTCCAATGACGTTATCACGCTTGTACTTGCGAGATTGCCCTGTGGCGGCGATACCTGTATTTAGGTTCTTGCTATTTTCTACTTTACAAGAGCTTTGTTTTTCAGTAAGAGTTGCGTTTTTGTGATCAGGAGCTTATATATTCTATCGATACAAGCCAACTTCAATTTTTCCTCAGTGTTCCTTTAATTGGCATCTCCAGGAGATTTTAAAGCACTTTGAGTTTACTATCACATTACACTTCTTGAACTTTGTCTGAGTTGCAAGAAATAATTCTGCAAAATAATGAAATGTCAACAACTAGAACACAAACAAAAACTGCATTTCGACCACGAAGCCATCGCTAAGCAATACTGCTCCGAGCTGCCACAGGTTAAAATTGTGCCTAGGGCTGCTCTGCAGGCAATTTTTTTTCTGCTTCATATTATTCGGACAGAAAATTTCCCATTTCCGAGAGGTGTGCACTGATGCTCATCCCCATGTTTCCGGTTTCTAGATTGTTTGCCTGCATTTATCAAGGATGAGAGCTAAAAGCATTTCAAGCTTACAAAATCATTCTTGTAAGATCGACAATTGGGCTTTGATGCCCCAGCGCCCCGTGCTGAAGAAGGAGCAAAACACAGGCAAAGACGAGGCTGACAAAGTTCAGTTTGGCACACAGAAAACGCTTGGCTACCGAGGTGCGCTGTACTAGCAAAGATTGTGGCCGTCGACACTTCTTGTTAGCACTGCGCACCCAGCCCCTCCACAAGTGTAAAGACGCAAATCAAACAAGAAGTGTGGACGGCCACAATCTTTGTTAGCACGGCGCACCCCGGTAACCAAGCGTTCCTGAGCACCAAACTGAACTTTGTCAGCCTCGTCTTCCGTCTGTGTTTTGCTCCTTTATCAGCACTGGCCGATGGGGCATCAAAGCCCACTTGTCTTACATTCTAAATATGCGACACCTTCATACCTGGCTGCTGACCTCAGCAAGATATCCGGGTTCTGTGGTGCAGCAGGATCCATGCTAGTGGAAGACTGCAAAGTATGAAAAGTGTTCATATTTGCTACAAAAGACTAATGTACAAGGTAAATTAAACGGCAACTTCAGAGGATTTTCAAACATATTCTGTTTACTATCACATTACACTTCTTGAGCCTGGTCAGAGTCCCGAGAAATAATTTTTCCAAATAAGGAGCGAAGAAATAATGAAATACCATTAACTAGAACACAAAAAAACTTGATTTCAATCAACAGATCAAAATATGATGTTAAAGGGTTTTACTGGCAACACTGGTGACTCACATTCTGTATTGCACCAACTAGCTTTAAAGGAGTATAAACATCCATCTTTTGGGTGTGTGTTTTTGCTTTCTAATGAGGCATCAGGCATTATTATACATGGATTACCTTGTGGTATTCTCCTATTCTCAAGTCTAGCAAGAGAACAGCAGTTCACAATTGGTAGCGAGGTAAGGGAAAAGGTAAAGGAATACGTTTATTTAAGGCAGGTATCAATAGTGACAACTGATCCGGATCATGAGGGAATAACTAGAAGGATAAGATTGCGATGGAACGCATATGGCAGGGTCTCTCAGGTCATGAATGGCAGTTTACCAATATCCCTCAAGAGAAATGTGTACAACAGCTGCATCTTACCAGTACCCACCTATGGGGCCGAAACGTGGAGGCTAACAAAAAGGGTTCAGCTTAAGCTGAGGACAACGCAGTGAGCCACGGAAAGAAAAATGATAGGCGTAACGTTAAAGCAGTATAACACCTACCGTTTGGGTGCGTGCTTTCTTGCTTGTAATGATGCATAAGGCATTATTATACATGGAGTAGCAGCTAGTAATCTCTTACGACCGCTCAATAATTTATAATAGCATTTATTTTTCGTCCAGTTTCGGCTTCAACACTTGAACAAGGACAGTGACGTCAATGTGTGCTTACACGTCACGAGACATGAAAAAACAGCAATATAATCACTGCTTGCACATTTGTTGTCATTCCAGCAATTGAGGAAGGCTGATGTCAACACTGCAGTAAATTAGAACAATGAAGCAGCGATTCTATGGACATTTTTCCATGGCTCACGTGAAGGAAAAGCCCTCTTTGACGTCAGAGCCATCGTTCGGCTGTTCCAAAACTGAAACAGCATGCCAGAAAAAAACAATTATAAATTATTTAGCGGTCGTAGGCAAACATCACATGGTGATTCATGCCTAGTAGCGTCTTCTGCATCATTGAAGAAAAGAAAACATGCCACCAAAATTAGGTGTCTATACTCCTTTAAGAGACCGGAAGCAGGAAGAGTGGTTGAGGGAACACACGCGGGTTAATGACATCCTTGCCAAAATCAAGAGGAAGAAATTGGCTTGAGCGGGGAATGTAGTGCGAAGGTAAGATAGCTGTTGGTCCCTAAGGGATTCCAAGAGAAAGAAAACATAGCAGGGGGCGGCAGAAGGTTAGGTGGGCGTATGAAATTGAGAAGTTTGCAGGCATAAGGTGGGCGCAGCTGGCAAGACATGGTTAATTGGAGAGACATGGGAGAGGCCTTCACCCTGCATTGGGTGTAATCAGGCTGATGATGAAGATTCTCCCATGACTACTAAATAATTTATAATCGAATTTCTTTCTCGCGCCGTTTCAGTTTCAAGAGCTGAATGGGGACTATGACGTCAAAGTGAGCTTATAGGTCATGCGAGGCATGAAAAACTGCAATATAATCGGTGCTGCTACATTTGTCATTCCGACTATTGAGGAAGGCTGGCTTCAACACTGTAGTGAATTAAAACGATCAAGCAGCAATTATATCGCATTTTTTCCATGCTTCACGTTACATATAACCTCTCTGATGTCACAGTCTTCACTCGGCTGTTGAAACCGAGACAGCATGACAGAAAAATTCGATTATAAATTATTTATAGGTCCCAGGCAAACACCACATGATGATTCATTCATAGCAGTGTCTTCTGAATCATTGTAGGGAAGAAAACATGCCACCAAAATAAGGTGTCTCTACAACTTTAAATCTTTAAATTATCATTGGGCTTTTTCAAATTGCCGTGCTCGGAGAGCCTGTTCGCTGCCAGAAAATTCACTCCTGACAGGAAGGTGCATCATGCTCACATGAACTAGTCGCCGCCAGAACCAGCCTGCTGGCAATCATGGCGCCAAGGCCGTCCATGGATCACGGAAGGCGAGTGCCCTCTGCTGCTTTGCTTGCTGTTACGTCTCATTGCTCGCATGCGTACGGTAGAAATCTGATCCTTGGGAGCGAAAGAAAGGACGTTAGTTATTCAGGGCAGCCGCGGACTCTTGCACTCAGATGCAAACATCGGCGGCAACAACGCAAGTATATGTCCTTCAGTGCGTTGTGTGCTGTCGTGAAGTCTGCATGTAAGCTTCGAGATATCCTCAAAAGCATATGTGACGGGCAGTCGCACTCTAAAGACTTGCATTTGACACCACATAGGAGGGCTAATTGGACAGTGTTAATTGGAAAGACATGGGTGAGGCTTTTGCCCTGTAGGTGTAGTGAGTCTGATGATGAGGAGGAGGGAAAAACTGCGGATGCACTGCTCAAACAACATGCTGTAGTCTCAGATTATTGCATATTTGTTAACCACACACTAATTACTTGGGCGCCAATGATCGACCCTGCCTATACTGACTCTGCTGTGGTAGTTGCAATTTCTGTTTGTGAACTAATTCCTGTGGGCTGTAAGCAGAAAACAATCAGGATATGTTCCACTCAACTGTAGTCTGCCGCCCTCCAGGAGGCTTTTTGCCTGCCATCCTCGACATTATATCTGTATGGTGTAATGTTGGAATAAATATTTGAAATATTTGAAATTTGAAATATTGCTGCCAGCAAGTAATGCACGCATTATTTTGACAAGCGTGCATATCAGCTGGTTGAACATTTTTCTGAAGTGCGTGCACTGTACAAATTTAGCTGCACGTCGTGTCTGTATGCTATCGCTTTTACTGCAGAGCTAGCACTAGAATGAAAGGCATTACAATCTGGCCTTGCATGTCGGCCCCACACTGTGTGTGCAGGCATGTTGATCCACATTGGGAAATTTTTCTTTTTGATGAGTCAAATGCAAGGTGAAGTATGCATACGGTATTTCTCAGGTATTTTAAGCACTTGTGGCAGAAGACCCGAGCACCAAGCTTTATGGCAACAACCGAATCGGCACACGCAAGGTTATGCTTCATCTTCAGCTGTGAAATGAAAATGACCTCCGTAGAGAATAAAAATTTTGAACAACAAATTTGGCAGAGCACACATGCACGCCAGCCGGCAGCCACTACTTAAAGTGCCCCGACCACCCTCTGGCTGAAAATGTCCTCTACCAAGGTTGTTGTGAGGCACCGTCCCCGGAACACACAACCGCAAACAATCTTTAATAAAAGACATTATATTGGAGTTACATATATGGCAAACTAGCTACTTTTCCATGCTCCTCTCCTTCCATTCCCTCTCAGAGGTTTTTGTCCCTTCCGCTTGGACCACTAGCTTTAGTCCTCCATCCCTGCTTGTTCTGTGTGGCTGCCCTTCCGTTTACAAGAGTAGACAGCACCCCTTTTGTTTGAAAGTCAAATGGGGAGCTTTTGGTGGCGTCCGCGTTGGGCCTATTATGAACGGAATGCACACCAGCCGAAGAGGATTAAGGTGCAGATCCCATCGACAGGGATGACCACGGTGGCGCAGCAACAGCAGCGGCAATTTCGACAGCATCATCAGGTGGCCGACGACTGCACAAAATGAAAGGATGACTAGCTGGGAAGGAGCCTGTTCTTCCCACGCTCGGCTCAATTCAAATGACCTTCCCCCTTTGACTGGTTCCCTGCAAGAAGCGACCGACGATGAACAGATGACGGGAAGAGGGGAACGGTGCCTTCCAGTAATTAATCGTGTCTTGACAAGAGCCGCCCCGACCGGAGAGAGCCCACCGCAGTTGTAGCCCACAGCGCAGCACCGGTGTTTTTGATAGACACGTGAATAATAATTATCACCCCTCGTGAATAATAATTATCAGAGGCTCTATCCGTGTCTCACGTGGCCCGATTCGCTTTGGTATGCCGCATAACCGAAGAATAGGAGGGCTTATAAATTTCCAGCAATACATATATTTAACCAGTATCATGGCACAGAGAAAACAGGCCACCGAGTTGCAAGCCGAAGCTAAGACAACGTGCTGCAATGAGAGAAGTGCGCTGTCCCGCAACGCCGTATCGGTGGGCTCGATACAAAGCTCTCTGTTGTTGAAGGCAGCCTGGCTGCTCCCCCAAACAATAAATATTTTAGACAACAATGCGAGGAGGCAATACGAAAAATGAAACTTTGACCTGACATGAAGCACACAATATATGAGAGAACAAAAAACAGAACGATGCTTCCATTCCACATGCGGTTCTCTAGTGTCCTACGCAATCTTTTACAATGGTAGCATTTAAGCAATATCTCTATACTACCATTCAAAGATCTGCTACAAAGCTCTCTGTTGCTGACGGGAGCCTGGCTGCTTCCCGCAACCATAAATATTTTAGACACACACAAACAGAGACGCCTGCCTGGCTCTGAAGTATGCTGCTATGTTATGTACATATTGCGACTGGTAAGCGTGCGAGTGGCAGTAGCAGAGGCATCCACAGTAAAACTTCGCCCAGTACATACATGTATCTGTGCAACTGTTGTTGCTGGCTCAGACTTTTCAAGGTCCATTGCAGTGATTTTTCTCTTGGACACCCTCTGGATAAGCTCCGCTTTTGTTACTGGAACACAAGAAATGAGAGATAAAATAATGAAAGCGACAGCAAACACAGGGCAAGCTACGGAAACGGATCAGTTAGTGTGTCGCGTTCATTGCTTTCCAAAAATCATATGATGTGAAAAATTAGCAGATCGGAACACAGCCGATTTCCCCCTGCCTCATGCAATTACTTGAATTCATGAAAAAAATCCGATATATTATTTCGCTCAGAGTGACGCTTACGTCGAGACCTGCTACAACGCGACCACGCAGTTTTTCCCTTCTTTGGGAAGCATGCGCTGGGCTGCTCTGTGCTCGGATCGCAAGCACAGAGGAAGTGGTATCGTAAGCGTTCTGCAAGTGTTCGCAACAGTAAAAAAGCATGTGCATCGACTTTATGTAAAACGCCACCAAGCTTTGCTAAAAGCGTTAGGCTTGACTGTACACGCATCACACGTTTGGCACTTCTGAAATCTGACCAAGTAGCGAAGTAACTGCAAAACTCACCTCCAAGCTCCATTACTTGGGCGGAATAGAATGCCTTCTCATCTTTTCCGCCGCGCCAGTAGACGTCCTTTTTTTTGCCAGGTCGCTAACGCCAGTCGGTGAGGCATCATGGATAGGTGTAGCGCAAAAGAAAACAAGGACGACATAGAGACGTGTACGATAGCTTTTGCGCCGTCGGTCGAAGTATTTCACGTACGCATAGCTCGCCGCAGCTGACGAACCCATAGTGGAAGTGTCACATGTGGCTGCAAAACACACAATCTAATAACTGTAACAACCACACACACCGACATGAGTGACGACGCAAACGTTGGACGCAAACGACCGCAGACTTGGATTGGCTTGGCGACGCGCACCGCACAGGGCACTGCATACGATGATGATGATGACCTCTTCTTTACAAACCAGAATAATAAATACGTTTTATTCGTTCAATTTCGTCTGTTTGTTTCCTGCGGCAGAACTTGCGTCTCCGACCGTGATCTCTATACCGCTCCATGTCGCAGCCTCCTCGTGCAGCGCATCCGGCCATCCAGTTGACTGCTGATTGACCGCATGTAGTAGCAGACGACGCGGGGCTCTACACACCATGAAATACTTATAGTTGAAAAGTTACAAATACTACTTTGAAGGGGAAATAGTTATGAGTTCCGTGTCAAGCTGTGCCACAGAGCGTTGGTCCAACATAAGCAGAACCAACTGCAGAACCAACTAGCAAATCGGTCTTGCACCTGTGACTGCCCATGGAGTGTGAATAGGGTAGCTTAGTGTAACTCTGTGGGCTCTATCATGTATGAGCTTTATGGTACCGCTGCAACCTAAATGTTTGAAGTGTTCTGCGATTTTTGATCGCCACTGCATTAAACAAAGTAGTCGCTATGTGACAAATCGCTTTCGGTTTCGGTTTCAAAGTTGGAAGCTATAGTGGCGCGCGGTGCCTGATTGTGCTTTGCGCTTTTTACTTAGTGCTTTAAGCAGAAAGTTTTGTGTGGCTTACGACAAACAGGAACCACCTATAAAGTCTGTGCCTAGCCGTCAGACGACGCTAGAACATTTTCAGTTTCGGTTTCGAAATATAAAAGCTCCTGTTGCGCGGCTCTTGATCATAAATAACGCTGGGCCCTTCCCTGTTCTCTGCGCTGTAAACAGCAACTTCTGTGTTATCTACGATAAAATAAACACTTCTTTTAGAACTCCCCTAAATGCAGCAAGTGCTTGAAAAGTCTGTAATTGCTGCAAAAAAGTATTTTCTGGCACGGTGCGAGGTAGATATCATAAGTACTATATTGCCACTGACCTGAAATCAGCGACTTAGGACCAGCAGAGGGTGAAATATAGATTGCTGAATAGGTAAATTGATGCACTGAAAGAATTTATGTTAAGAAATCAGAAGTTTGCAAGGTACGAGGAGGAAGAGGCTCTCAAAAATAAACTGCTAGTGTGCGCTAGAACACGGAACTGGGTGGCACAACCACGCCCTCGATCGAGGTGCTTCGATCGAGGTGATCGAGGACCTCTATAATTATAGTTTCGCAGTGTTCTCTGGCACACCGCTGTCGCGTCCGGGTCGTGATGGCAGCGGGTGAAGGTTTGGGCTATGCTCGAGACAATTAATAATAGCCAGGGACTCCGGAACTCTTTTTTATTTAGTGGGAGGGCAGGACTTCGAGCTGATTTTATTTATTTTTTAATGCTCATTTACATAATATATATATATATATATATATATATATATATATATATATATATATATATATATATATATATATATATATATATATATATATATTCAATGTTCAAAGCTTGATGCAAAGTATCACGATGCGGTGACGACACTCCAGCTGTCAGGAAGACAACGAAAAGGCTTCCAAAATTAACTGTTTAAGGGGCTGACTCACGCCAACTAAGAACTGAATTACTCGGCGGCTGCAATAGGCTTAATCATGCGTGCTCGGCGGTCATCGACCTGAATGCCATGCAGTTCTTGGTCGTGCTGAATTTAAAGCTGGCAAGGAACCTTCGAGATAGAGAACCAAAAGCAGCAAGAATCTGGAAAAATGTGGAATCATTTGCACGTGGCCATGATCAACGGCATAAGTCTGGTCGCACCTCGCATTCCAAAACAAAATGATAAAGCCGCGTGCCGGAGGTTGTGAGTGCGAACGAACAAACGGAGCAAAGATCTATGGCAATATAAAATTAATTGAAATGAGGAGCTTATAGGTGGGAAGCTGTACGCACGAGGAGTGATCAATTCCATTAAAAAAGCCTGTGCATAGTTTGTTTAAATTCTGCTAATCGTGATCATGTACGCGGTTCGATATATACTCGATCGAATTCTGTAGGGACATGACTGGTTCAGGTTACTCATATACCAAATGTTTTACAACTGGCTACTAAGCCAAGCAGCTCATGCAGCCCCACTGTGCTTTTAATTAAGAGGTTAGAACTAATATGTGTTTCAATTTTCAGAAATCCAAGTAGAAGCAAATGGAGATTGGGGGGGCACACCCCCCCTGAAAAATGTGGGGGGGGAGGCGACCTTCCCCATTTCCACCCCCCTGTTCCGTGCTTCTTGAGTATAGCCCCACCTTAACTCGGGTAGGCAGCCCTATAGGTACGTGATCGGCCGACTGGAGTGGGTATATCTCGCATATTTTATATCTGATATTGGTCGCAAAGCCGATGTCTATTGGTAAACAAGTTTAAAACATCCAAGGTGTTCTGAGAGATGTTCGATCCAGTGAAGCATTCGGTCAGGAAAGACCTTTGAAGGCAGTTCGCAGTGTATACCGGATTGTTTTTTTCCGAATATATAGCTTTCGTTGAACTATAGGAACTTTTTGGAATTCTTTTATTGACATATCTCAAATAAACCCTTCATTTCTGCAAGAAAAAAAACACACACGGGTAAGCGGCCCTATAGATACGTGATCGGCCCGCTGGAGTGGGTATATCTTGCATATTGTATATCTGATATTGGTCGCAAAGCCGATGTCTATTGGTAAACAAGTTTGAAACGTCCGAGGTGTCCTGAGAGATGTTCGATCCGACGAAGCATTCGGTCAGGCAAGATCTTTGAAGGCAGTTCGCAGCGTATACCGGATTGTTTTTTTCCGAATATATAGCTTTCGTTGAACTATAGGAACTTTGTGGAATTCTTTTATTGACATATCTCAAATAAACCTTTCATTTCTGCAAGAAAAAAAAACACATGGGTAAGCAGCCCTATAGATACGTGATCGGCCCGCTGGAGTGGGTATATCTCACATATTGTATAACTGATATTGGTCGCACAGCCGATGTCTATTGGTAAACAAGTTTGAAACGTCCGAGGTGCTTTGAGAGATGTTCGATCCGACAAAGCATTCGGTCAGGCAAGATCTTTGAAGGCAGTTTGCAGTGCATATCGGATTGTTTTTTTCCGAATATATAGCTTTCGTCTAACTATAGGAACTTTTTGGAATTCTTTTGTTGACATATCTCAAATAAACCCTTCATTTCTGCCAGAAAAAAAACACACACGGGTAGGCGGCCCTAGTAAATAGAATGGTTAACAGAATAACAGAATGGTTAGAAAGGGCCAATGCAACATATTTTTACTAAGAACAGAAATTATGTGGACATGTCCTTAGTGTTCCTTTGAGAAGCAGTATTTTCTTTTGTGTGTTGTGTAAACTATAGTTGAATACAACTCAAGAATGAAGTGGCAAATGCTTCTCTATAATTCCCTTCGCAAGTTGTTTGCATGGAAGGTACGACAACCTGAGCCAATCCGGATGGCGCACACTATATAATTCGGTTGCTGCATGCCTACCACACCCGTTGCCTTGTGACAGGTAGCTCCATTTCTGTGAATGAAGGTGTACTAGTATTTCGGCTGTTTATTTCTTCAGCAGGTGACACTTCATGTCTTTTTGTTTTTATGTTTGTTTTCAGATGGGCGACATGTTCACACAGTGAAGAGGGCATATATGGCCCACTTTTCTTTTTGTCATTACCTGTCCATATTCAGTTCTTTAGTTGTCACGTCTCAGTTGTTTAGATGGACATTTATTCACTCCATTGTGGTCTATGCCCAAGGAAGCTGAGTCAAATCCAGGCGAGAGCAGCCACATGTTGATTTAGGTGAAGTGGAAAACACGCCTCTTTGCTGTGCTTTGTCAGCGCATATGCAGTTGAAGTTAATCTGGAGCCCTCTACCATGGCGTCTACAATAGTTCATTAGAGACATTGTCATTCTCATTATTGCTAATCTCATTGTGGCAGTGCTCGATGTGCTCGGCTTGTATACGCAGACGTTTAATGGATCACATTGGCCTGTTAACGGGCTCACATCTCATCGTTATCATCAAAACTCTCATGCACTGCTGGTTGTGTCCTCCTCCTCCATGCTCATTACAATGCCTGGTCCTTTGAGAGGCATCTGCCACTTCATTCTTAAGTTGTATTTGAGTATAGTAAATATGGAGAAATGTAACTAATATTGTATGTCACTTGCTGCTGTGTTGTTCGTGTGGTCTGTGTACAAAACTCTTACTCTTGTTCCATGATATAGTATATATGTAGTGTTTTTGTGTATTATGTAGGTTTGTTTCATTAAACAGATGGTATTGGGGGATTCTGTTTATACGAGGGGAGATCAGTATATTTTTTACCTCCTGGTTTGTAACACATTTATCACCTCGTGAAAGGGAAAGACGTTACAATGAAAAGAAAGTTTGATGTTCCCACTTTTCATATTTTCATTTTGCACATGGCACCACTGATATTGAAGTAGTCACAAGGAAAATGTTAGTATACATCAGTGTACGGTTATAACAGTTTTTCGAAACCAAATTTTGGATGGCAGAAGGTGTTCTCCCTATCATTATCCACCATCGAATCAGTCCAATTTATGCTAATGGGCATGTTATGTTTCCAGTCAGAAGGTGGGTACAAACTGTACGTACACGCAAGATCCAGCTGTGTTGAGTGTGAAAGACGAGGAGTGCAGTGGATGCCCACTGTCTGCATCTCGCATCTGAGCTTGTGGCACATGTGGATGAATTTATTTGTGATGATTGTCACATTAAGCAGACAGTTATTGTGGGCATTCTTGAACTTGAGGGTGCTGAAGGACCGTGCACTTTTTCTTAAAGTTTGTCCTAAAAAATCCATCATTTAATGTGACAATGCTTGGCATGACAAGTTAGGTGGCAATACCGCCGTGTTGAATAAGCTGCAGTTTCGGGATGTTCTGCATCACCCACCAATAGTTCTGACCTGGTGCCTTGTAGCTACTGGCTATACCGTAGCTGAAGAAACATTTGAAGATCTTTAGTGTCCAGTTGGGGCCATCAGCCTCATTCTTCTCTGAGAGCATGTAAACAAGAATAATGCATCGATGATGCAAGGGCATCAGTGTAAGTGGAGGACGATATCAAAAAATGAATTACACCTGTGAAAAAATACATCTGAAGCTTCGTTTATAATATCTTTCACTTTCAGTAATTAGCATGTTATAGACAAGGAGGCAAATTACTCAACACACCTCTCAAGCTTGGGATATATGTATGAGAAATTTTTGCATCTGTATAGTCACTTCCTTATTATTGGAAGCTACTTGAGTCATTTATCCCATGGACCAATGTTTTGTGGCCTCATTATCTATTATGTTTTAGATGGTGTCCTTGGCTTAATTTTACTTTTCCTGAGGGTGTTCTAAACTTTTTTTTGAATGTGTGCACTTCAGCTGAGATGTAGCTTTGAAACAGGACAGTATTGGAAGGCCATATGCTTGTCCATTCATCTGCTAAGCTGATACAGCGTAAAATGGTACTATACTTGGGATTTAACATCCCACCACGTTAGAGGGATCTAATTTGATCACCTGTCTTCAATTATGAGCTCAAGTGCACCGCGTGAAAGACAAGATGAAATGTTATCCATTTAATTTCATACGTCGAGCCTTTTAAAAGACAGATATTGTTACGTGACGGCCAGCATGGTGAAGAGTACTACATAACAGATGGCGATGGAATGATTTAATGTCAGTGGGCCTAGCGCGAGAGCTCCGTGCCGCGCCACTGCCCACTTTGTCGTCTTCGAGTCCGTGACACTACCTGGGGCTGCCGAGCGATCGTCCCGATCGCGCGAACTGAAAGACCGGCAGTGAAGACGAAACGCAGTGCGTGACGATTAGCGTGACAGGACGGATGAACACAGAAGAGAAGAATATGCAGGGTTTGCCGTCACGATGAAAGAGATGAACAGATGATGATCAGATGAGCGCTGGTCCAAGAAGCTTCCGGGCCGTAGCTAGCTAGGTCACCTTGAGCCGACGGCCGAGGCCCATGAACACACCGAACGGCATGGGCAGGGGCTGTGTTCGAATATGTTGGCGACTTCTAGGGTCGGTGGGGTCATAGGTTCGAGTAGCGGCGGCGTCGTCAAGTTGTCGTGTCTTCTGGCCGGGGCATGGTCGGTTCTGGTCTGGCGGGCTGGGGCACAACCGGGCGGTGCGGGCAGGAACACACGACCGACGACCACGGCACACGCAGGACACCGAAGCTCCAGGACCAGGATGGGGATGAACTCCGCACCTCACGCCAAATGTTACGCGACGGCAAGCAGGTGAAGACAGTACTACATAACAGATGGCGATGGAATGATTTAATGGTGGTGGGCCTAGCGCGAGCGCTCCGTGCCGCGCCACTGCCAACTTTGTCGTCTTCGGGTTCGTGACAATATCAGCTCACTGAGACACGCAGTTCACCCATATGAGTGATACGAGAGCTGCATTTGCCTCAAATGAGTGATACGAAAGACACATCGGCCCATTAGGGTGATACGAAATCCATATTTTGGCTCAAACAACTGATACGATAGACACGTATCAGCCCTTAGAGGCATACGAGGGACACATATGCCCATACGAGGGATACGAAGGACACATATGCCCATACGAGGCATACGAATGACACATATCAGCCCATACGAGGGATACGAAGGACACATATAAACCCATACGAGGGATACTAGGGACACATATCAGCCCATACGAAACACATATTGGACACATATCAACTCGTATGACCACATACTAGACATATATCATCTCGTATGACCACATACTAGACACATATAAATTCATACGAGACACATATGCATCCATATGAGATTTTTCGATAGGGGAGCCAATTATTTAGATACCATAAGCATCTTTGATTAACTATCAGGCATTGCTCGTGGGCGAGGTAGAACAGGATAGTGTACTTATTGACAGAATGACAGAATAGCGAAACGGCAATAATCTGACACCGAAATAAAACACCACCGTTTGAATGCTTTCGCACATATCATTACGGTACACAATCATGATTAGAATTTTGCTTACATATGTGTACATTTCAAGGGTAACGGATGCATATTGGTAACGAAATCTGCTCTGCGTCATTTCTGCAACGGGGAATCATTCCGATGAAACACCAGGTGCTCAAGTTACTCTGGGTGAGTTTAAATTTCCAGCTAGTTTTCCCTCCATAAAAGTTTTCTCCCCCTCTTTCGCTGATTCCGTCCTGGCTACGTAATTTTTAACTTTAAAAAATTAAGGTCGACAATACGGACAAGGATATACATTGTTGTGCGTTTTTATCGTGAAAACTTTAAAAAATTTCCCCGCCTCAACCGCTGGTTCATTTGCCGTGAAACTGCACACAGAGCCTGCATATTATGGTAACTTTTGTATCGTAGCAAGTTTGACAATGATATTTACTTAGTTGAGCCGTGCATGATGGGAAAACATAATCGTCTACGTAGAGATCGGCAACCAAAACCCGCAGACGACGCTTTTTCGCTAAAGGGTGGCAGTGGCGCCATCTGTTTTCGGCAGTGGAAAGCGTTACAAGGCCGCCGAGACGAGCGTTGCAAACAATATTCTTTGAAAAGTAAAGCCTCGTTAAATCAGCTGTTCTGATATTTTTTCCCGCTCAGTTAGCCGAAAATGTTGTAAGCGCTTCAGTTGAAGCAGACGAAACGGCCGGAACGGCATATTCGAAGGGCCCGCGCTCCTTGCAACGCTCTCCTCGACTCTCGTCGGGACGCTTTCCGCTGCTGAAACCAGATGGCGCCGCTAGCGCCCTTCAGTGAAAAAGCATTGTCTGCGGGTTTTGGTTGCCGAGCTCTACGTAGACGATTGTATTTTCGCGTCATGCATGGCTCAACCAAGTAAGTACCGTTTTCAAACTTGCCACGATACAAAAGTTACCATAATACGCGAGCTCTGCGTGCAGTTTCACCGCAAATGAGCCAGTGGTTGAGGCGGGGAAATTTTTGAAAATCTTCACAATAAAAACGCACAATACTGTATAGGATAACCGACTGAGCAGAAATCAGCATGCTGCCAGTTCGCGGCAGGAGGAGGGTGTCGGGAAAAAACGGAGAGGCGGGGCTATTGTCTTTCCATGCGTGAACACCTGTCGAAAGAGCGGAAAAGAGTAGCGTTCTTTCTTCTTTATTCTTTCACTCCCTCCTTTATCCCTTCCCTTACGCCGCGGTTCAGGTGTCCGCCTAGATGTGAGACAGATACTGTGCCATTTCCTTTCCTCAAAAACCAATTTTCATTTTTTTCCCGTTCATGCACTCAGTATAATGACCTCCAAATTGCGCACTTCCTTCCAATTTCTAATGCGTGTTTGTTCCAGGCTGCGGAATTGTTCAACTAAGAGAATAGTGCGGATGCACCGTGGCAGGCCTCCGCACCCCGGTGCCATCTGCGCATGCGGAGGTAGCTCTCCGCAGAATCGGATCGCGCTATGCTAAAGCTCTCCACTGATCCAGGAAGCGAGGTTCTTCCCCTATACATACACGCACATCAGGGGGTGAAACTTTCTGTCCGTCTCAGCAGCTACGAATTACAGAGGATATAGCGCCGTTTTCTACTTCAGTTACGTTCATAGCGAATGGTGTACGAGTTATCTCCATGAGAACAGACGACCAAAACACGTGGTTGCGGAGAGCGTTCGCATGGCATCTGCTTCAAGCCTGGACTGGTCCAAAATCTGGCCCGCAAGGGGAGGTGGGCCGGTGTATCGTTGTCCGCCTGCTGCGCGAGGCCGCCCTTTTCTTTGGTTGTCGTACACCCTTTCTTTGCTGTTGTGACATGTTAAAATTGGCTGCTCTTCTGGTCAACAATGGCAACTGCAGCGCTGGGCTATTGTTTGGAGAACAGAGAGCATATTTTTTGTGGTATTATTGACACATATATACTTCCCGTTACTTCAAGGCCAACAGAGATATTTATCTAAATGCAATATATGTCTACGTTATAAAGCATTCTGTACAATACAGATAATGTGAGTCGACGCACCAGAGGGGTTTATAGTTTATCTCAAATGGCGCAGCTGACATTTTCAGTACATCATTTCGTGCATCATTCACGCAATACATGTGCGATAATTCCTGCATAGTGTTCACCCAATCCAGAAGGATCAGTATTTGCAACAGTGAGTGCACGAAATTTAATGCATGCATTGTGTACCTTACAATTTGTACGTAATTGCAAGAAGAATGTTTAGTATTAACGTAAACGCGTGAAAGCAACCCGCTATTACGCTATGGCCTTCATTGTCCATGCTGATATATGCGACACCAATAAGGTTGGCTGCTGAACGGAGATCTCCTGATATATTGATCGTTGTAGTGAAACTTACAATATATGCAAAAACGCCGTTCAAAAACTGTTTTCAGTTGAAAAACGCTTTTGCCCAGAATTTTTTTGGCATGCTCTTCCAAAGAGGTCAAACATCTTGTCCTGCAGTAAAACGGACGCTTGAGCTATATATTGGTACGTCATTTCAGGGGGTACATCGGAAAACTGACCAAAGACGAAGACCACACGGACGAAGCACTCGTCCGCTTCGCCCGTGTGGTTTTCGTCTTTCGTTCGTTTTGCTCTGTACCACCTGCAATGACGTCCTGATGTTCCGCTCTTAGAAGCCACGCAAAATGAGACAAAAAAAAGCTCGTTCATTGTCCACACAGTTATCAGATTTTGAGCCGTCTGGCATCAGAGCCTCCTCGAAACGAATATATGTTGCCCTCTCCCAGCGACAGTGACGTGCTTGGCGTATGTCTCCTCGCACGCCAGTCGCGACGGCATCAAAAAGTCTGCATTGGCGCCTAGGCGTAACGGTAACCAAATCGGCTCTGCGCCATTGTTGTTGTCCCGGTTGAAGGAAGAATGAAAAGGAAGGTGCACGGGTACATGCTCACTGGCTCGAGCTGAGACACAGTCACTGTCATGAGCAGACACAGGAGAGTTGAAAGAGATGTAAGAGGAAAGATTGAATATAGAGACTCGCTTCGCAACCTTCGCGTGCTCCGAGGTGACGGTGACGGTTTCTTTTGCAAAAGACACCCCCTGAAAATATAAGCCCTTGCAAAAATTGGCGACCGCCCCTAGATCCAGAACTTAAGGCCAAGAACCGTATTTATTCAGTAAGTGTTGCGCTGGAACACCAAGGATTCTGAACTTCAAGGGTAAACGTTCTGAAGTTCAAGCGCCGTGATGATTATGAAGTTACTACGACTATGGAATTAAAAAAACTAACTCCGACAAAACATTTCTCCTCCCTTTTACCGACTTCCTCTCTTTTGAATACTTTTGAAATTCAAGAAACAACCGCATGTATCGACGTATATTCACAGGGGAATCGCCTACTCTGGAATTGGCAGGCTGCAAGTGTACCATAAAAGAACGGTGGAGTTACTGTAGGGAACATAGTGGGGCTTCCGTCATTGGCAACACACTAATGCAAACTGTCAATAACGTCTACGAGTTTGCGTCCACGGGAATCCGTGTTCCTTTCACCCCAGATGGCATGATGGGCGTTAAAATTACCGCAGATGATTCGAGGAGCTGGGCAGCGATCGCAGAGCTGCTGCAGAAACAAATCCAATGCTACCTTCTTCCGCGGGGACACGTACACGGATGCAATAGAAAGGGTTCGAAAGCCGAGCTGTATTCTCACAAATGCTACCTCAATGTCATCTGTGCAAAGATCGGCAACGCTTAGAGAAACATGTGGAATTTCCCTTCTTAAGTAAAGCGTGCCACTTCCTGCAGGAAATGACTTTATGCTGCAGTTTTATGGGCGACATATCCAGTCAAACATCTCCCGCTTGGCAGCTGGCCAGCTTCTGACAGGGTCAATACTGGAGCACGGGTCTCTTTCAAAAATAGTTTTAGTTCAGCTAACCGACTTAAAATCCCAGTGCAGTTTCATTGCAATATAAATGGCAATTTTCGGTGCATATTAGATCCACGAGGTTTAGCCTCATTCATATTAGAACGCAAGGAAGTTCGCTGCGATGGTGTTAATTTGGGACTCAAAAGAAAGCACCAGCTCCAGGAAGTTCTTCAGTTTACCAGGCGCCATCGCTGGAACATGTGAACGCAGGGCCCCAAACAAAGCATGAAGAAGGTCAGACATACCTTGATTTTTAAGCTCCTTATTTTGCGCAACGCACTCACTTACAACATCGACAAAAGATGACGACGGGGACACACTCTTGGCTGCAGTAGCTGGTTTTTTTTGTCACTTGTGCATATGAGAGTCCCCCTTGCCGTCGAGTCTGGCTGTGATCCGGTCGCTCAGGAACATGGAAAATTTTACTGGAGGTCGAACAACCGACTCGCACGCAATAAAACTTGGCGTCTTGCTGTACTCAGGTCTCTTAGAGACACTGTTGGGTAACGCAACAACATCAGACTTCAACACTGAAAACTCGTACAATCCTGGGACAGACGTCTCAGTTGGTTGGGTTTTAGGACCAGCAATAAAGGATATTCGACGGTGCAGAGCGCTCACACTGAAAGGGCAGCCTCCGAAACTCGCTGGATGATCGCCACCACAATTGGCGTAAGCAAAATCAGCCTTGCAGGTTTTGAAGTCGTGGTCGCCTCCGCACCGCTTACAGCGTCGATCATTTGTGCCAACTTTGGCCACGTGTTCAAAACGTTGGCATCTATAACACCGAGGAGGAGCTTCAGTGAAGTCGACAAGTGCGTGTTTTGTGAATCCCAGATCAAATTTTTCGGGGTGCTCGGAGTTGGGAGCGAATGTCAACACGATAGAGTTGGTAGGTTTCGCAGCCCATTCTTTTCCAGGAGACTCCACACGGCCCACAAGTCCAACACGACCTACTTGCTCCTGTTCTTGAGTGATTGGGTGCGGGACGAGAGCATAATGTCTACTTCTTCTCCCGGCCAGAGATTTTCCCCTTGGTCAGCATCTCTTCCTCAAGACCGGCTCCCAATTGATCTCATTTTCCGCAGTGGAGTGAACAAACCGGAGGCAGTACAGGCGGCTCTTCAGTCCACATCGAAGCACTTCATGCGCATTACTGATGTCCGGCTGTTCGGCAGGTGTCGTATTTTGTGCAGGTCACCGGATAAGCACTGTATTGAAGACCTGCTCGAGTGTACGTCCTTCGCCAACCCTCCGGTGAGCGCATTCATTCGGCCTCATGTAGCGTTTACCAAGCGCTTGGTCCGAGGGGTCGACTGTCGATTAAGCCCTATGGAAACGCTTGAGAACCTCTCGCCTGCAAGAGTGATTGATGTCCATCGATGCAGCAGGATGGTTGACAGAGTAAAAATTCCTACGGGGTCCGTCATTGCCACATTTGCAGGAATATTTTGCCCGTCAGAAATTAAGGTGTGGCCATTGGTTTTTCGAGTAGATGCCTTTAACTCTCGACCCCTTCAGTGTCAAAACTGCTGGCGATTTGGCCACAGCGGCAAAGCCTGCAAATCGGACTTACGCTGCTGTGCTTTTGGGGAACGGCATTGCAGAGAGGAATGTCCCGAACAGCAACAGAAATGTTGTTTGTTCAGTGGTGCTCACCATGCTGATTCGCCTGATTGTCCTGCACGAGCACCAGAAGTTCAGGTGCTCGAGCTTATAGACAAGCGCAGATGCACGCGGAGAGAGGCTGTTGCCGCAGTCAAGGAGAGAGCCTCAGGCTACTCTTGTGTGGCCGCCAAATGACCACCCATATTGGATGCCAGTTGGTCCCAGGCTATTACAGCGGCAGTTGAGAAAGCTGTGGCAAATGCAATGGATCGCATTATGAAAACCGTTTCCACGTGCATTTCGCAGGTAATAGCTACCCAGATGACCAATCTTCTGCAAGTGTCCACCGCTCCGCTCCTGCCTTCTTTGGCTTCGGAAGCTACTCCACATTCTGTAGTAATCAGTTCCGCTCCACAGGGCCAAAAACAATGTCAGCAACAAAAGACCTCTCAGGCCTCTCCTTCGAACAGTGTTATGGACGCATTCTCTATGGACTGTGTGGATATGGATTCTGATCTCCGCGCCCAGAAACGAAGTGGGTCTCCTCTGAATATTGCAGGTCCAGCTTGCCCCCAGTCAAAGACAAATAAAAGTAACGCAAGTCAAAATGCTAAGACCAGGATTCTAGAAAAGGCTGTCGCGGCTGCGGCAGTCCCGCCAAGATAGCGTTCTTAAGTGTACTACAGCGGAATTGTCGATCTATATTCTCAGCTTCAACAGATTTAAATTGCCTATGCAATCAGCTTCTACGAGATTTATTTGCTTTACAGGAAACATGGCTAACTTCAAATTTTAATTATCATCTCAAGCATTACCGTCCGTTCCGGCTTATCTGTTCCCGAGCAACTTCAGCACGTTAATAAATTACAATTGCTTTAAAGACACGCTAAAAGCATCTCTCCAAATGACTTCAGACCCTTCCGCTGATACAAGTGCCGAAAGCAAGGCTACACATCTATGTTCAGTACTGGAGCATGCAAGACAAAAGTCTGAATTTTTGGTTAAGGGAACCAAGAGTGCAATCGCGAACAATTGGTGGAATGCTGAGTGCACGCCTGCATACAGACGACGGAAAGCTGCTTGGAGGAAGCTTCTCATCAATCAATGCCCAAACATTGATTGGATTATAAATATGTTGCAGTAACATTGAAGTGCACTGTCGTCCGTGCAAAGCACGAGTAAAATACAAATCATTATCATTTCCTTTCGCAATCAGGAAATAAACGACCTTTGTTTAATTTCATGAGGCGCAACAAGGTGATCCCACCGGCTGTTAACATTTAATCACTCGTTCAGTCCCCTGCTGACAACGCAAAGGCCTTAGAGGGTATGGCGTGTGGCCTAGAGCTTCGCTTTACATCTGCTCTACCTTCTCCTGCTATATTCACATGCACCTCAAGTGATTTCACTGAGGTCTCTATGCCTGAGCTGTCGCAAATTGTTCTGCGCTTATCCCTAGCGGCTCCTGGCCCCAATAAGGTCACTTCATCTATGATCAAAATTATGTTCAATGAATCTCCTGAAGACCTGTTGACTCTAGTTAACCATTCCATTAAAGATTCTTTGATTCCTCATGAGTGGCGTCTTGCTTAAATAGTTTCATTGCTTAAAAAGCAAGGGGAGGCCTTAACATTAGACAACATACGCCCTATTTCATTAACATCAAACCTATTGAAGTTGGTGGAAACGGTCCTTCTCAGCCGTGTCATGTCATTTATTTCAAAAAATTCTCTCTTGAATCTGTGTCAAATTGGTTTCAGGCCGGGTTTTTCAATTTTGTGTGCTCATACTGACCTAGAGGGTCGATTAAATTAGCTCGCAATAGAAAACATTTCCCTGCGCTTGTCACCTTGAATGTCAGTAAAGCATACGACAGCGTTGAGCACTCGACTCTGTTACTCAGATTAAATGAACTGAACATATTTTTGGTTACAGGCGCGAAAACAGACACCACACAAGGTAGAAAGACGGGACGGAGCGCCTTATACCTTGTGTTGTGTCTATTTTCGCGCCTGTAATCAAAAAGGTATACAGTTACCAACTTGCCCAGCAAGACGTTCTTTTAAAGAAACTGGACTTTCCAATCTATTTCGTAGCCTGGATTTCTATTTTTTTGGAAAATAGAGAATTTTATTGCTGCCAAAATTGTGTTTCCTCAACGAGATTTCAACAGACAAGAGGTGTACCGCAAGGATCAGTTCTCTCACCTCTTCTTTTTAACATTCTTCTAAACTCAATTCCATGCATTCAAAATGTAAAAACCTATGTGTACGCCAACGATATTGCATTTTTTGCATCAGCAGGTGACATTCACGCTCTTTACCGAACCCTGCAAAATTACCTCAATGTTCTTGACAACTGGTTAGGAAGAATTTTTCTGTCCTTCAATGTGAAGAAATGCCCATTGTTAGTATTTCCGGTTTCTGTTCCTCTAAATATTTGCCTTGTCTATAGAAATAACATAGTTCCTCAAGTTCAGACAGTGAAGTATTTCGCAGTAATATACGACGCTACTCTATCTTGGCAGCCACACATTGAGCAAGTTTCTGCAAAAGGAGTTCGGGCTATTGCCATCCTGTGCAGGCTTTGCAGTGCTAGGTCCGGCATGAGGAGGCATACACTTCTGATGATTTATAAATTGTACGTCCGCCCAATTTTGGAGTTCGGGTGTGTTTTGTTCTCAGGAACTCCTGCCTATAAACTTCGCCTTCTTGTGCTCTTGGAGCGTGAGGCGTTGCGCCTCTGTCTGGGGCTTCCAAAATATGTCGCCAATGCTGTTCTGCACCTTGAGGCGCGAATACCATCGTTATCAGCTAGGTTTCGCCTTTTAACAGTTCAAACATTTTTAAAATTGCGCGACTCACCTCTTCACGCTTCCAGTATAATATTTCTTAGTCAACCTTCCGCCTTTTTTAGTGCCGCCTGGTCTCGTTTTCATTCTCCGCAGACATGTTATGTGCAGTCCCTCCTTGATCCCATAAACATTCATTTCACAGATGTCCGCAAAATGTATAACTAGTCATTTTCTGTCCAGATTGAATTCGATGACATTTTTCCATCGACTGCAAAGCTGCAGCCCTTCTTGCTTTTTCAGGGTCTGTTGCAGGACCACCTAAGGTCCTTTACCTGTCATGTTCTTATTGCTACCGATGCCTCGCAGGATCGCGAAAAGGCCGGTGTGGGAATTTTTTCGCCTTCACTGGGTTGGTCTTTTTATCTGCGTCTTCCTGACTTCACTCGAATTTATCTGTCTGAATTATTAGCAGTAATCTTAGCCTTACGAAAATTAGAAACTACAGTTTCCCAGGTCGTGGTTATGACGGACTCTCTGTCCATTTGCTTTTCATTATCCTAACCCAATGAGTCTCGGGCATTACGCCTCTTTAAGTTCCTGATTCCGCTCCATCTAAATTCGGTAAGGTTTCTTTGGTACCAGGCCGCATGGGCTTTCATTTAAATGAGGTTGCAGATTCCTTAGCAAGAGCCTTTCTCTGCGGCCCAATTGTTGCTGTCTTGCCAACCTGTGCATATAAAGCTGCGGTGAGGTTTCGCAGCCACACAATATTTCAGGAATTTGCTGCCTCGGCGATTACATCATCTCCCGAATATCAGCATCTCTGCATCCTTGAAGTAGCAAAGACTGGCGCTCGCGCAGACTAGAGGTCTCTTTCACGCGTTTGCGTTGCCGGGTTTCCCTTCTAAATTTCTACCTTCACAGATCTGCTTGGCGGCTTCCCCATTGTGTCCTTTTTGTGCCGAACCTGAGACAAGAGATCACTTCCTGCTGTTCTGCCGCCGCTTCTCTCATTTGAGGAAGCATCTTTTGCAAATTCCATCTCAACAACTGGGTTTGCCTGTGTCCTCCGTGGTTGTCCTTTCCATTGGCGCTTCTTTGCTTGGACGAAGCGACAGGAGTGTGCGCTCTGCTGTGCAAAATTTCCTTCAAGGAACACGGCGACTCCCATTCTAATTTTTTTTCCGCTCTCAGTCAGTACGATATTGAAACATTACAGGCATTGTATATTATTAGGCATATTAAGGCATTGTCCTGTCTTCGATCTCCAAGTTAGCAGGTCCCCTGTCATTGCGTCTTCCAATCTATCAGCCTACATAATATTACCACTCCTTTTCTCGTCAAAACTTTCCTGTCTTCAGCAATTAACCGCCTGTGTCCTGGCCTCTCCCCCGCAGTGGGTATGTGCCAGCAACGTCTGAGGCCTACCTACCTACCTACCTACAAGCAGGCGGGCCGCATGGCGGCGGAATGCAAGACCCCGAGGTGCGAACTGTGAGCTGTCTTCGGGCATGCCAGCGAGGGCTGCACTGCGGCCTGTCAGAGGTGCGGCGGGAAGTGCCACTGCGGACTGCACGCAGCGGCGGTCCCACGCGGCAGCGGCCCAGGCGCAGCAGGTGGCGAACGGTGAGCCGGAGCACGACTGGGGGACCTTTGGGAGCCCGCACGGGGCGAGGCTCCCTGCAGCCATTGAGCCGGGCGCCACTTCTCCCGTGGCGACAGAGGTTCGTGAGGACCCCGACGCGCGCAAGGATGGCTCTGGCGTCGCCGCTCTCGTCACTGCAAACGGCGAGCTAGCGGCGGAAGAGGAGCCCGAACCGCAGTGGCCACTCAAAGAACCATTTACGTCACCAGTACCACAGCAGGCTGAGCTATCGCAGGAGCTATTCGAAAAGCAGCTCGCCTCGGGCTCAGCCAGTTCCAGCCGGGCCCTGCCGGTGCCAGTGCCCGACGCATTGGTGCTTACTGGAGAAGCGCAGGAAAACGGCGGGCTGACTCTCGCGAACGTCTGGACGCTCAAAGCGTCTTGTGCGGACCACGTCGAGACGGTCTCCAAGGAAAACGTGTCGCAGATCTCCTGCGACACCTGGCTCTTGCCGAGCTCCGACGTGGCGTCCCCTCCTCCTCTCAAGCCAATTGACCTATGTCCAGCACACCCGAGAAGTCCACTAGTCCTCGAAGGACACCGACGGATCGTCCGCTGTTCCGATGCGGAAGAAGCCACGCGCTGGCCCTCCCACTTCAAACGCCGCGGATCACTCCTCGGAGGATGACATGTATTTCTGAATTCCCGGCTGGCAGCGTGGCTGTTTTCCTGTTATTTATCGTTTCTTTAACTTTATCGAACGTCCTTATACTTAACGTTCAAGGCTTCCGCAACACGGATAAGCATCGTGAGTCTCATTTCGCCATGACCCAGATGATTGATTTGCTGTTTTTTGCAAGAGTGTAATTTCCGCAACTGGATTGACTTCAACAATTTTAACTGGTTTTGTGTTAAAAGATTGTTTCTGATAGTTACGGTTGAAGTCGAGGTGTGGGAGTGGTTATTTTTTGGCGCAGTTTACTTGATGGCAGCCGTTGTTTCTTTGATACGGAAGGCAGGGTCATTGTGTTCGATTTCAATGACCAACGAAAAATTCGTGCCATAAACTTATATGCGCCCGCTCAAAACTCCCATACCAATGAATTCTTTTGTTTCGTTATCACTTTTTTTGCTTGATGATCACCCGCTTTTGCTTGCCAGGGTCTTCAAATGTGCTTTGGACCGGGACAGTGATCCTCGCGCGCAAGGGGGGCAACGCCTCAGTATGGCGCACGAATCTGAGTTGCAACGCATCATCTCCCAGTTTACGCTGCATGGCGCGTGGGGGTACTTGCACAGAGATGCGTTTACAATCGACTTCGCGCAGAGGATTCAGCTAAAGCCGGCTAGACCGCGTGTATCTCTCCCACCATCTTTGACAGCGTCGCGCAAGGCCGTGTTCTCGATCTCCACGCTGACGCCGGGCACATATCTGATCATCCCCCGCTTGCCCTCGCCTTGCATTTACCATGCCGGCCAGGACAGCGCAGCGATTTGTGGCATTTGGACGTTCCGGTCATGTAAGACCCGAAAAGCTCACGCGGAATTCAGGACGCAGTCACCGAGTCGCTCGCGCGGCCCGGGCTCGGGCCACGAGACTGGGACACACTGAAGGAGTACTGGAGGGGAGCGTGCGTGCGTGCGGGACGCCGCAAGCGGGAACGGGATGCGGCAATCCTGAGGGATTGCTTTCGGCCTATCTGGATAGTTAAGTTAGGGGATCGCAAACGCCTGAAGCACAGGCTTACCTTCGGTATCAGTGAGATGGCAACTCGCGCCTTTTGTGCCAACACTCCAGAACCGCGGGGCAATCGGCGGCGCTAAAGCGTCCCATCGCGGACCTGGAGGTGCTGCATTTAGCCCAAGATTCAGGAGCCTCTGAGAAAGCCATGTTGTGTCAGTGTTCAAGGAGGACGTGGAGCAGAGTTCCGCGAGGCGTGACATCGAGCGCACGTTCTGGAACTTGTTCCCCGACCTATTCTCCTCCGAACAGTTTGACACCGCTCCGGAGTACACCGCACGAGTGGCGGAGTTCGGTTATTCGCCCAGCTATCGGATGGGAAGTGTGGGATACCATATGTGGCATGAAAGGTTCTGCCTCCCCGGCACCAGATGGCACCCCAGTCGAATTTCACCGTGTGGCCTGGCAACATATCCACATGCCCTTTCTAGATTTGATAAACTCTGTACTCAACGCAGAATTCGTCCCGCTCTCTTTTTATAACGGCCGGATTACGTCCTTGCCCAAACCACGTGCAGACACGCAAATATAATTTAAGAGTCCGCAAGACATTAGAAAAAAACTAGGGTATACCACATTAATCCGTCCGAAACTCGAATACGCGTCTACAATTTGGGATCCTGATCACACTTAGGATCAGTAACTGCGGGTCCCTGCAAAGCCACGCTGCGCGTTTCATCTTTTCTGATTATTCATGTTACACCAGCGTAACCTCATTGAAGTCTAAAGCAGAGTTATAAAAACTTAACACTGCGCTGTAAAATTTCCCGCCTATCACTTTCCCATAAGTTTTATCGCCATTCTTCCCTTCATCGTGAATTCTTTCATCTACCGTCAGATATTTCTCCACGTCGTGATCATCCTTACAAAGTTCAGCGCATTAACTGCCAGTCATCCCTTTATGGTTATTCTTTTTTACCGCGCACAATACCCAAATGGAAGGCCTTACAATCACACATTGCCGCAGAATTTGACCTAAATAAGTTCGAACACCTTATTCAATAGCGTTTCAACAACTAAAAAGGTATTTTTTTTCAGCATACTTTCTTCCGCCTTGTATTTTTTATTTTTTATTTTATTTTTCATTTGTACTTCAGCGCACTTTTTCCTGCGTTGTCTTTTTTTTTGCGGTGCTGTTATTTATTGCTAAAATTTTCCTGCTATGGGCTTTTTGCGGATGCCCATTTTTCATTACTATTGGAGATTTCTGTTTTATTTTAGTGCATTATTATAACCTTTGACCAACGTCTTAAACCCCTTTCCCCCCCCTCCTATGTAATACCCTCGAAAGAGGGCCTTTGGGGCCATTTTGAATAGGTAAATAAATAAATAAATATATAAATAAATAAATAAATAAATAAATAAATAAATAACCCTTTTCTCCAGCAGCTCATGAGCCCATTCCTATCATCGTCCATTCCTGTCCGCACCATTTTCACCCCTCACACACTAGTTCGTGACTTCAAAGCCTACACCAATGCGCGCGAGGCCACAGCGTTCATGGTTAGCCTCAACCAGCAGAAAGAATTCGACCGGCTGGAGCACCGATACCTGATGGCGGCTCTGGAATGCTACAACTTTCCACGCACCTTCACTGAACTCCACAGTCGTCTCTATAGACGCCTACAGTCGATATCCTCCTCAACGCGGTGGCAACGCTTCGCTTCGCGGTGACCCGGGGCGTCACACAGGGCTGCCCGCTATCGCCAGAGCTCTTCGCGGTGGCCCTCGATCCGTTGCTGCGACGCGTGGAAAGCGTGAGTTCGGTGCGCGGTGTTTCGATGCCGAGCTCCGTGCAGGTCAACCTCGTAGCTTACGCATATGACGCCACTACTACACGACGCAGGTAGCTTGGTGCGCTTTGGAAAAGCGTATTGCGAGTACGCCCGACTCTCCGGGGCCGCTTCAATGAGGCAAAAATAAAGTAGTATGCATAGGTCAACGCCCAAGCTCGGTGCCGGCACAAATAGCCTGCGTCGATCATTTTAACATGTTAGGCGTCACGTTCTCAGCAAACGGTGTTTCACCACGCACGTGGCAACACGTTGTAGGCACTATATAGAACAACAGTAGGCGCGGTAAGAGCGCGGACCCTTCCGATACGAGAGCGGACTTACTTTGTTAAAAATGTGCTTTGCAGTACACTATGGCTCGTGGCCCGTATTGCTCTGCCACCGTCTTCGGTGGTTCGTACCCTGAACCCGCTTATTTTTGGTTGGTTTTGGGAGCACAAGACGGACTTTGTGTCTCGCGCCCACCTCCGCCTTGCGCGAGACCTGGGTGGCTGGAGTATGCCGTACCTGGCAACCTTTTGTCGTCTGCTATGCTGAAAATCATGGCCAGGATTCTGGTTCATGCGCCCTCTAGTTCACAATGCCGCCACCACGTGCCGCATGAAGTTGAGCTCCTTCTCCTCCTCTTAGATTCTTCCTCCCTGGTTTGAGAGAGACGCTAGTAAGATTCGCCCATTGTCAACTTTGTGCGTCCTCCCCTCAAGCCCAGCTTCTCGAGGGGGGGGGGGGGACCTTTCCGTTTCTGTTTTTTTTTCTCACCCAGTGTGTTCAGAGCGGGCTGACTGTGCGGCTCCCCTGGTCAGTTCCTTCACTGGGGTGGAAGCAAAGAAGTCGGGTTCCGGTTAACGCGGTGTACACGCACGCGCCGTCTTCGTCCGACTTTGAGTGGTCACCTGCAAAAACTACTGCAAGTATATATACACTTCACAAGATATGGCTAAACGTTCCAGAATCCGTGCATAACTTTTTTAAGACAACGAGAATGCCAATAGCGGCTGATAAAGACAAGCTTGGTGCTGTGATAATCAGACAGTGGGGCCCTAAAAGCCCAACTGTCGCTCCCATTAACAACATCGTCTTTAAGTTGTCTAAAGTGTGAACAATGAGGTAAAGCGCATATACAGGACGAGATAAGCTGTACGTATCACGAACACTTAAGAGCCTGGGCAGCCGTTACGTGGAGAATTAACCGAACAAATATTGGAACTTAATAAGTTTGACAGCCACGGCAAACAATTACTTTGAGGAGCAGGAAGCTCAGAGAAAAGACTGCCTATGCACTATAGTAGTAAGATGTTACAATGTGCTACGGACCCTTTGAAAAACTCTGAAAGTCAGCTTCTCTGCATAGCGCAAACTCCTTTATGGCAGCCGAACCAGTTTGGGGGCAGAATTGTAGACATCTATTGTCAGGTTAAGCCGGAACCCTTTACTCCATACATCAATCCTTTGTTGCTTTCAGGATAAAGGGATTATGCTTAAGCCACTGCCTTGCAAGTACAATTCACCCTCCCCGCAGCGGTGAAATAGGATGGGTGAAAGGCAAATTGTGTCAAGGCCCTGCTCATCACTCAGTGAGTTCAGAGCATAATGCGTGGAATAGTATTTTTTAGCGCTGCACCCAGCTTCTTCCCGTGGGTCGGTCCGCGTCTCCATGGTAAAGGTTTTTTGCTGTGCGGAAAAGCTGATTACTGGATGACTGAACAGAACTAGTTGCCGTATAAGCATGTGTGAGAACCTGGTGTTTCGGATTTGTTTACACTCCATTGTTATTATTTTTTCGAAAGAGGTTGCAGTGATAAGGGTCCGTATAATCTTGGCTGATGTATGGCGACTGGATACATACAGCAGGATATGCGGCTAATTTGCTGCATTTCATATCTCCGCATAACCTGACTCACCATAACTGTCAAGTCTTTTCGGAACGGGGAAAAAATTGCGGAGAGCAATTAAGTCCACTGACGACCTGCGAAGGCGAAAGCATGCACGCATGGTGTTCGGCTGCGGCGATGGCGTGCTGCTCTAATGCAATGGTCCGCAAAGATGATCTGTTCACACCGCCCGAATGGAAGTTGATGAAGACGACGATACCGAAACCCATCTCGAGCCCCTGTGCTTTCTTGCTATCGCTCTCCTCTATATTGCTCGCTATCCTTTCCCTTTAGGACCGCAACCGCAGCGGTGGCCAAGTGGTTGAGCATGCGCCTCGCATGCGGGAGGTGTGGGGCTTGATCCACAGTACCGCCGGGTACCCACCGGTGATACAATGGTTACAAGCTTTCCCCTGCCTGGTGCTCGGCTTGTTTAGGGTGAAATGCTTAGAAAATGTGTCTTTGACCCGACCTTGAGCAGTCAAAATTACCTTGTGCCATGGCGCTCTTTGGCCACAGATGCCCTTGCGCCATGAAAATCCATCATCATCATCTTTCCATTTCACCTACGCCTGCTGCAGTTCGAGTGCTTAAGATATTAGAGAGCAATTGCATCGGCCAGCAACATTCTTTTCCTTCACTTTTGAAGCGAAAGATTCACTATGCTACCTCGTAACGAATTCGCGGTGCTCACGGTTTTGGCCTTCAAGTGAGCCAGAGGTCAAACCTCTTATGGCGCGGTTCGGGTTTCCACCGATATATCTGAGACAGCTACTGCGCCATTTCGTATCTTCAAAATCAATTTTAAAAACTAATCTTGAAAGGGAAAATTGAACATTTGTTGTTGGGGAAGGAAATAGCGCAGTATCTGTCTCTCATATCGGAGGACACCTTAACCACGGGGACACGAAGGAACAGCACACGACAAAACAGCATGCGACAAAACAGCGCACAAAAAACAGCGCAGCGACAACATAGCGCAGACAAAAAACAGCATGGCGACATAAGAGCGCAGGGAAAAAAGAGCACGCGTCAAAACGGAACGCGAACAAGACGGCACAGCGACAAAACAGCACGGCGATAGAAAGAGCGCAGGGAAAAAACAGCACGACGACAAAACAGCATAGCGCAGTACGGTGCAGCGCTGCAGAAGCTGCTGTAGTGGTCGAGTGCTCCAAGGCAGCGGGAAGCGTAGCTGTTTGTTTGTAGATTGTTTGTAGCTTTTTATTTTAAGCGAGAAAATAATAAAACGAGGCGGAAAATGTTGTTTGTAGCTTTTTCTTTAAGCGAAAAAATAATAAAATGAAGCGGGAAATGTCCCTCAAAAGGGCCACTTTTACCGATTTCATTGGATTCTGGTCCTTTACCCAAGCTCCCTCAGATCCATTCTCCCATGAAAATAGGTCGACGCCATTTTCTGGAGGGCCTCCTCTAAGGCACAACTGCCACTTCGTTCTTGAGTTGTATCCGACTGTAAAAGGCGAGCTCGTCCCTTAAACTACAGCAGCAGCAAGCGCCTTGGCCGTGTTCCTTCTTTGTTCGTCCTGCCTACTCCTGCGCCTTGTATCTTGGAGACATGCACCAACTCGCCCAGCAGCTGCAAAAGGAGATGTAAAATGACCATCTCGTTCGGTTTTACTTTTTTCCGCCCATGGCCGCAACCAAACCACGGCCGCTCGATCTCCCGTGGCCAAACTCACGAAAAACACAAATCCGATTCACTTACAGAATGCGGCACGATATATTGTAGCGGCTTTCACTCTCCTTGTAATCAGAGCACAAAGTGTGCTTCCTGGAAGGAGGGCAGAGCAGTACTGTTCGCCTGGTGGAACACTAGCCAGTCTACTTGTGTTCAGATCTGAAGCGGCATCTGCATTTCACAGTGCTTCTCGCAGCTGCGGGGTGGGGAGCGTGGCTGCAGCGCTCGTTTGTCCGCATCTCTAGTTACAACGCGGGTTATCCGGATGCTCCGGCTACGTGGCCGCTTCATTTTCATTTTTTCTGTAACCGTGCCCTTGAGCAGATTTCCGCATTGCCGAAACTGGCAGCCTCTAAGCACAGTGCACCATCGCATCCGAGCAGTGGGGAGCTCGTTCTGTGTATGTTTGCAGCCGGCGGCGAAGTGTACTGCAATGAAGAGCATTTACAGGGCAACGCCGGAATCAGACGCGGGGACGCAGCGTTAAAAATTATTTCTTCCCTCAAAAAAAGAGTGTTCCGAAAATAAATGCAATAAATCGTACTGTTCTACGTACTAACTTTCATATTTTGACGAGCACCTCACTGCGAAAATGAGGGCTGAATATGCCGAAAGAAGCAAACTTTCTCAAATTTTGAATTTCTTATCTGACACTGATCTTTGAAACAATTTATTCGGCTTCTTTGCCTTTTGAACAACCTGACAAAATACTTGGAATGACTACTGCGGCACGATAAATTTTTCTAAATATTTCAAAATCTCACTGTTTCGTACCTTTCACGCACGTCTCGCAAAAAACAACCTGGAAAAATGTTTGTCATAGTAACACAATAAACGACCTTTTTCGCAGGAATCGAAGGGTGCATCACGATGTCCTGGAATTATCTTGATGTTCTTGAAGTACTCAATATCTTTATTGCTAATTATCATGAATTATATTTATAAAATATCATTAATACAAGCGGAATTTAAGAACGACGCCTATGACAAAATTTCGCACAATGCTTTACTAAAAAATCCGTCCACGTACGCTGCTGATTTACTGATGAATTTCTATACGTGTCAAAGTGATATTGTGGGCTACAAGGCGCGCCAAGAGACGGTGCTCATTCTTAATTAGCTGTTTGTCTTAAATTGTAGCCATAGTGTGACCTAGTGGGCAGCTGTATCGGGAAAGGCAAGATGGGTTGCCACAAATAGACTAGTGGTACTAGTAAGTAGGTTTATAAAGAAGAATGGGCATGAGCCCGTCAACCGGCACAAACTCGGCCACTATCAGTGAAGCGTGCAGATAAAAGAGAGAGAGAGAGCAGAATCAAGAAAAATGATGATGTAAAGAATGAATGCGTGTCAAACCCATCGCATGCTTCAGGACTGCGGCGAGAAACCAACACGGCGGCTAATAGAAGTAGGAGCTTGTAGAAAACATTAATTTCGCGAGAAGCTCACACTGTAGAGGTTTACAGCTCGTAAGTAAACCGGCAGCCTAGCATAACAGCTATTAAAGGCGTCGTTGAGTAGTTTGTCAAGACGCCTTGCAGGCGCTCAGCAATTTTAGCATAGACTGCCCTTTGGGAAACTGCAATCCAACGTCCAGCCTCCGCCTGCTTTTGCTCATTTAGGGACTGCTCCTGCTTCAGGGCCGCAATGAGGCGGTAGGGGTCTGGGTGGCGGAAACCTAGTGATTGCTGCAGGCTGTCGTGCCATGCTTCAACGCTGTTGTTGGTCTTCGGCAGACCGTCCAGCACGTGGTCGTGGCAGCTCCAATGCGTGGGCGGAAACGGTGTGTCCTTCCGCGTTCGATTTCGTCCAAATGCGACACCTATGTATGTCCGCTTAAAATAGTCAAAAACTTCTGACTCTTAATGGTCCAGGACTTGCACGTGGTCCTGGAGCTCTTCGTAGCCTGAAAAATTTGGAAGTCCATTATTATTAAAACGAAAACAAATGCACACTCTACAACTACACTTACGGGAGACATTCCCTTCACTTATTTTTCCTATTGTTCTAAATGCTTCGCCTTAAGCACATTTTTAAGCTTATGAAGGCAGAACTGCATTCTTTCACATATGCGAAGTCGGCGTTTTAGCGAAAATTTTCGGGCGTCGAAAGCGTGTGCATTGGAGGTGGGAGGTAATTACTTTAACTTATTAAAAAAAATACTTGAAAGAAACATCTGCTGCAAGAGCCCAACTCACCTTTGGCAACGTCTTCCGATCTCAGAGAACTCAACGCTGGAAGTAGCTGCACTGCTTCACGGAAGTAGGAGTCGGTAGCGTACTTTCGGATAAGGCCGATCTCTTGGACCTTCCTTCGGACAGACAGCTTCAAATAAAAAAAAACATGCGGAAGGGGTTGCGGCTGGAACACCACCCGAAAGGCTTGGATGGCTCCCTGCTCGAAATCTGTGAGCAAACTCATTGGGGACAGAGCAGGCTCGAGTTCCAGCATTTTCCTGAATATTCGTGTATAGGTTGCTGTCGTTTTCCGCTTTAGCAGACAATACGCCAATCGCAGCACCCTGCCAGACTGCAGAGCGTGAATAGTGTACAGCTGATAAAACACAGATGGCGCCACTGAGAATGCTCCATCCGCGAACCAGCGTGAACAGGAGGCCAGGTTGTCGAGGTTTGCCTTCGTTCCAAGAAGAATGAGTCTCTCCGGGTCTCCCGGTCCACCATCGAAGAGCAGAAAATCGTCACCAGTGGCCAACTCCACGACCTCTCTATCCAATACGATGTCTGCGATGGACCGAGGCGTGGACGGCAACGCCTTGGAAATCCTTCGTTGCCTTTGAATCGTCGATGCTATTGAAGGCAGTGCTGACCTTTGAAACTCTGCAGTGCTTAAAAAGGGATGGCAGAAATGATGAAGAAGCGATGTTGTATTTCTTTTTGTCTGCATTCAAAAGTCGATCAGAAAAACAGCATTGCATCATGCTCGTACCTGTGGAATATTGCGAATTCCAGCCGCACGTTCCTAATGTGCCTAAAAACCCGCTTCCAAAAAAGAGTTCGCTGTCGGATCAAGAACAAAAAATAACCGCATAAAATTAAGAGAAGGGCAATTAAAGGCGCAAGTCAGCCACTTTTTGCAGTGCATAAAATGGTTACTAAAAAAAAGTTAATTCAGGAAGAGGCTCAGTGCTATAGTTATCCCTCTCCTTACGGTTGAAGCAAAACTTCTAATTAGCAGTGTTGCAGCTGCTGATACGGGTTTTCTCTCAAACGTTTTTGGAATCCACACTTTTTGAAACGCCGGTCTTGTTGAAGGACTTTTCCGATAGCAATCTGTGGGCATGTTCAGGTGAAGGTGGTATCCTATACGTTTAAAGGGCATTATGAACAACTAGGTGAAGCAAATATTCTGCCTGAATTGCAAATATGCCGTATAGATCAGGCCGGAGGAGCGTATCACATAATTAACTTCAATAGCTCCTCAGAACAATTTAAATATAAGGCAAACACTATCCTTATTAGTGCTATACGACCTTTTCACATTTGCTCATCTCACCTGATGTCTACGCCGATACAAATTAAACTATTTCCAAAGCTTTGTGACGGCTTTCTACATTGTGAACAGAGATACAGTCCAACTCCACAAGTGAAGGAACTAAACTTTTTTTTTTTTGATGCACGTCGTGTGAAGCTACTTTTCGAATTTTTTCCGGCTATGGAAAACATATGAAGTTATCATTCAGTGTAGCAGTTGCCTCTGAGATGACTTTTCTCGTCCGATCTCGAGATGCTGTCGCTTGTTGCTTCATGTTCTCCATTGTGGAAACCGCGATGCAACGCTCAGGGTTGCGAAGGTGGCCTAGGTGTAGAGGCGTTGCCTGTGGAAAGAAAAAAAAATAGAATGTAGCTCTCCGAGGTGGATTCTAGATATTCGGTCAGTTATTCCTTACCTATTCTTCAAGTATTTTCGTGCTTAATGAAGTAAACAAGAATTTTCAACTGTATTTAAGGTTGGTTGATATTACATTCCTATTTTCACAAAATCACAAAATCAAACTTGTTTCGTGACACCGAATAAATAAAGAATGTGGCTCTTACCTTTTCAACATGAAGTGCACCTTTCAGCGTGATAGTGGTGGCGGACCCTCGACACCCGGCTGTGCAGCAGCGCCATGAAGTTCGATTATGGTTTCTTCGCTTTAAGCGGAAGGACTAGCCCTCATAGAGCAGTTTTTCCCCGCCTTTCTGGGTTTTCAAAATTTCTGCCATGGTTAAGGGCCACATTGATAAGTGAAATTGCGGTGCCTTTTTATACACCTCGCTTGCTTGGCCCCGCCCCCTAGGTGTGTTCACGTGACGTCACAGGCGCCCTTTTTTATTGTCCAGCGCGTAGATAAATTGCCAAAGTGTGGTACTTTTTGTTCTGGTTGGGGTGACTTTTATTTTTACTATGTGGCTATTTTGGGCTATATTTGGCCTACAGCTTAATTGGGGGAGAGGAGGAGAGGGGCGGGGGGTGCCTTGTGAGCTAAGAGAGTGTAGCTACTAGAACTGGCGGGCCACACCAGCCATACCGGCTTAATTAAGAAAACTGTTTTCATGTGCTGCCACGGCCCTGAATCTTCCGCTCCCTCTCTTTAGCCATTTACTGCTCCCCAAGTTGGAGCTAGACATAGGCACACAACTGTTTGGCCATTTACCTGAGCCGGACAAAAGTCGCGTCGATTAGGCGGTTGTGCTGAAAACCGGCTGTCGGGCTCAAGTATCCGCTATGGGGTCAAGCTAAGCGACCGTCGAGTCGGGCCGACTGCAGAGGGTGGGTTGAATCGCAGCCCTCTCCTCAAATTACACTTAATCCTCTGTCACGTTTGGGGAAAGCTGCTTCTGCAGGGAAGAACAGAAGCTGGTGCCGGTTTACTACTCGCGCGCTCGCGCCTCACAGGGCGCGCCGCGAATTGTGTTGACCTTGCTCGACTCGCCCCGCAACGTTGGGCTCATGTATAGACGCTTTACAGCGCCGTATCATGGGGGCTGCCATCTTTGATCGCGTGAGCATGCCGCCATTACACGTCTCGTGACTGCTCGGCGCTCGCGTCGTCGCGACTTCTGCCACATCTGATGGTTCGGTTCCGACAGGCAGTGTTTCGGCTCATACGGTTGTAAAAGAGTGGAAAGAAGACACTATGGCTTCTCCAAAGATTCGAAGGACCTGTGAGAACCCCAATTTGATCTCTTGAGGCGTGAAAACGGTGTCGGGCTTCATGTCGCGGAGCCAGCCAACCGATGGATCGCCTGATGCTTTTCTTTGCCTCCACAGAAGGCTTTGCTGAATGTTTTTTATTGTTATTATCTAATACGGCAAGAATAAATTCTCTTGCGGCAGCGCAGGTAGTTGTAGTATTGCGTACATGCATGTTGACGCCGCTCTAAAACGCTCACATGCACATCGTACGCATTTATTTGCAACCTGTTAACGGTGCTTAGGAAGCCTAAAGTAATTTCTACTGGTTTGTTAAACACAGAAAGGCGAGGAAAATAAATATATACAAAAATGTAAACTATCATGGTAGCAGTACCATGCATTAGGCAGCCTTCACGAGCTGGCGTGCAATCGTTTCGAAGGATTCCGCGACATAATTGTTATAGCGCGCGCACGGCAACGCGTTCGTACTACACGAAGTTCATAATTATGTCAGCCTCACAAATGAAGTGGTGGTATGCTCCACGATCGATATGCGGACATGAAAATGCTCAAGGTCTTGTTGGTGATAAGTAAACTTACTAGATATGCTTATCTAGGGACTTTAGTGGTAAGTAATCAGCTTCACTCTGAGCGCTGACCTGCGGAGTCACTTTTAGTGACTGTCTGGCATGGACCGCGAGGAAGTGACAGCCACCCAGCACAGCAGCCGTAACGCAAACGCTTTATTCTGATTATTGTCCACGAAAAGGGAGTTACTTGGAGCGAAGTTCAACCGTAGCACCAAGACGGCACACAATACACGGACGGTAAGCGTTGTCCGTTCGCACGGCTGTGCACTGCACGATCTACAGTAGTGACATGTAGGAGCGTAAGTTGTCCTTTTTCGTTCCTCATTCGGCCTCGGGCGCTGCTGTTACTTTAACTGCCGTGCACCTTAACTTACGAGCAATTAGGTCTCGCCACACACGCAGGCGGAAGTGCAGAGCAAGTGAAAACACGAAGTGACGGTTTCGATGGCGGAACAGTTGCTCCACCAGCTCCAATTATATTTTCTTCATGTTGCTATGATCTGCACTTACTCTCACAGATTTTTGAAGATCGTAACCTTCGACATTGGCCATCTAACGCTGGCGAACGGCCGCAAACAGGGGCAGTACGTCCTTGTGCAGTTCAGTTCCACGAGGCTCGCAAACCATCGCATCCCGCTCGTTTAATTCAATTAACATCCTGCCTTCCCCTCCTCCTCTTTATCTATCCTTCTATATATCGCAATCCTTCCAATACGCAACACTGCACGTATTTCCTCTGCCTTTCCCCATCCTCGCAGAGAGAACACTTCGGCAGCCACCCGCGATATTTCCATTATTGCATCGAGGCGTACACGCCGGCGACTTACGAGGCCCGTAATGGCGCCGTGTCCTGAGCGCATCTGTGGCGCCATCTGGTCTCAAACGGAAGAACTGCGCACTGTAAACTGTCTATCCGAGCAGGAACTCCGGAACAGGGGTGGGGGGGCGGGGGGGGGCGGTAATATAACGTTTAGGTATTAGAGCTAGGCGTTCGGTTGAAATATAGTGCTAGCCAGTTTTTAGCAAAAGCCATATCAGTTTTCAGAATTTTGTAAAACTCGATTACCCTGGATGCAGTGGCCGAAGAATAAGGCGCAGAAAAACGAAATTCTTTTTCTACGCGCGGAGCGCGCTCTGCAGCTCTGCGCCTACACCCTCTCTTTCCACGCTTCGGTAAACGGCGGGCCAAAGCCAGCTGACTCCTGTCAAGCATGCTCAACGATAATTGCATCCGCATTTGATGAAAATGCCGATACGGCGGCTGTCTCGGACCGTCTGCTTTTCGAGGAGATTCTTAGCAACAATCCTTCTGCCAGCAACTGTGCATTGTACTGACGGGGCCACGGCGCCAAACCTCACGAGCTGATCCTTCGCTACTATTTTTTTGCTTTGCGCTCGTCTCTCTTTCGCGGCTTTCTGAAACCGGCCCTGTTGCAAGGTCAACGTAGTTAACAATGAACGCTTCGTCTAGCGTACGGAGAGTCGGCAAGCACGGGGTGCCGTAAAGCGGGTTCGGAGAACAATCTTGTACCGCGCGATGCCGCACAGGGAGGGCTATCTGCCTGGGCCACCGAAGACTACGGAGGCAACCGGACTGACACCGTTGTTGCAGGTTCCAGCGAAACACAGGGACGGGCGCCTGTGGCGACTTCAGCGAGACGGTGCCGATGGACAGAAAGGGGATTAAAGGATTAGAGCTGTCCTCGCGCGATCTAAGGGTTATTGCTTTGACGGGGCCGAGAACATGGCACGCAGATTTACTGGCGTGCAGAAAAGGATTATCGACTCTGAACCACGGCCAATATTTGTGCACTGCAGTTACCACTGCCTATACTTGGCACTCCAGAAGGTTGCAAGGAACTGTGATATCATCGGCGATGCTCGGAACATTGTAAAGGATGTTAGATTGAATTGAATTTATTTTCTCCAGAACAACTGGAAGAATTTTCAGCCAAAAAGCTGCTTTT